>NC_091476.1:174363068-174623302 GCF_036971445.1 Narcine bancroftii
CCTTCATCATAATTAACTCCCACCCCTCCCCTCCCCCTTTCCCTTAAGTTTAAAAATAAAGCTTTACGAATGAAGATAAGACTCTTACCAGGCAGGGATAAGGAGACACCTTGGGAGAGTTGCCCAGCAGCGAGCAGCATCGGCCGGCTCTTCATTCTGGGTGCCATCATTTTATTCAAAAACTGAAACGTTATGCAAACAGCTGCTGCGGGTGGGGCATGACCGGGCCGCTCCACTGGCTCTCAAAATTATTTGGTAAAGTATTTGCACTTGCTGTACTTGGAATTATTAGTAAACAGAAATTCATTGTTAATATTTCTGCCTGCTTATTTGTTGAGAATTTCATAAGTTTAAAGACTAGATGAATAAAAATTGTAATTAAAATTAAGAAAAGTTGAGTTTTCAAAACTTGCCCAGGATTTTGTGTTCATTAAATTAATTGATTTCCACAGTATTAACAATATTCCTTATTCACTTGAATTTCATGAAGTTTCTCTCACCAGTAATAATATTCATAAACTTTGGCTGTTGGGTAACTGTGCATAATGTTCATGACTTTATTATGTTCAGAGTGTACAAAGAATAATTGAGCATCAAAACTAGAACTAATAATCGAGCAGGCTTCAAGCTTTGGTGATTTTTGGATATTATTTCTGTTAATACCCTACCACATTTTTAATTTCACAGTATTACATTAACATTAAACTGCTTAAATTCAAAGGAGGTGTAGAAACTAGTGGGTGGAAAGGAAGTGCAGAAAAAAGTTTTTGACTTTTCCCACAGAAATATGGAAAATAAAAGCTTAAATGTGCCAACTGCAAGAGAAATGATTAGCTTTCATACTATTCAAAAATCCCACTGGTTTGGCATTTGGCTCATGACATAATGTTTCACCATATTCCCTTTCCTGGAAGAGTGGTTTCTGAATGTCTTTTGAAATGAGCTTCTGCATTTGTAACTGGGGGATACTGAACACCAGAAGGTGCAAGGAATTGTGATAGTTCTGTATAGCAGCATATTGTAAATCACTCCATGAAACTTGGCAATGTTGTACTACAGAATTGTTCTTTCTCAATTTTTTTTATTAAGATTGCCTCTTAATTGCAATTTTTGTGTAAGATGCAAGTAGCGCAGAGCTTCAAGGTAAAGCCTTGACTGCAATTTTCTCTTTTACACTGATTTAAAAAAAAATCTTGCCTTGTTCTCATCTGAACTATCATCCTGAACTAGGCTAGCGGGACTGTTTTTGGGACTGTGTTAGACCACGTGTTGAGTTGCTGCCTCCTCCAGTAACAAAATGAAAGGAAAGAACAATCCCAGACTCCCCCAGTACTGAATCTTCACTTCCTAGTCCTTGATAACTTGCATAACCAGGAGATACTGCCATTAATACCAAGTTCAAAATGTTTCCTTAAAAAGTATGTAAAAATGTTTTCCTCAACCCCCACTTTGGAACTTTTCTGCTTTTTTTCTGTCTTGTCTATAACTTGAATTTTTTTTCGTTTTGGCTGGGTCTTATGGCACTTTAACTAAAGGTGTTGGATGATCCTTGATGATATTGAAAACTGGTTTAAAAGAAACAATTCATTTTCCTAATTTTGGGAAATAATTTAGTCACTCTTTAATACTGGAAGCCATGAATTCATTGGGCACTGCATCGAAATCAAAACCATATTCAAAGTTTACACCAAAGCTTTGTATAACCTTTGTGCTCTGCCACCTGCACTATAAACCACTATGTACCACTTGTCACCTAATTTGCTTGCTGTTCCTGGAATAAATTACTTCCAACACGAACCAGTACACGAAGATCCCGCTATTCGAGCTATTACCTAATTTTCCAACGTCTTCCTGCTACTTTATATGTTCATTTCTCCTCATCCTTTTGCAAATTCATCGCCTCACAGCTTACTTTCTCACCTAGTTTTAAGCATGAAGCAGTGAACACGAAAGTCTGCAGTCGTTGAGACAAATGTGGAGGAGCTCAGCAGGTCTCTCAGCATCCATAGGAGGTGAAGAGCTATTACTGATATTTTGTGCCTGAGACCTTCTTCAAGGCATGAGGTAAAAGCAGTCTGAATTAAAAGGCTGGGGGTAAGTAAAGAAAGGGCAGGGGGAAGAGCACCGACCACAGATAAAAGTGATAATTGGACATGGATAGGACAGAAGGGAAAAGGTGAGAATTGGTTGGGGGAGGGTGTGGTTCAGTGAATGCAGAGCTGGACGAAAGGAGACAAAGGGACAAGGAAAGAAAGAGAAAACGAGCTAGAGGAAGGAGAAATAGGGATAGATGGGAGGAGGGGTGGTCTAACAGAAACCGGAGAGGTAGATATTAATGCCATCAGGTGGGAGAGTGCCCAGACGCAATATGAGGTGTTGCTCGTCCAATTTGCAGATAGTCTCAGTCTGGCGGTTCATGAGTCCATGGATTTCCTGTGATAGTCAAAATTAGGGAATGTATGGAAACTTCGAGAGCAGAAAAGGAAATAGGCAATTATGAGTATTTAATATTTTTAAGCAGCAGGACAGAGATAATAAATTTCTTGATGCTAAGGGAATGAGAAGCAAGTTACCATTATTTTCGTATCTAGAACTCCTGTTCGGCTCCGAATCGTGGGTCCTCTACCGGCACCACCTACGGCTCCTAGAACGCTTCCACCAGCGTTGTCTCCGCTCCATCCTCAACATCCATTGGAGCGCTTACATCCCTAACGTCGAAGTACTCGAGATGGCAGAGGTCAACAGCATCGAGTCCACGCTGCTGAAGATCCAGCTGCGCTGGATGGGTCACGTCTCCAGAATGGAGGACCATCGCCTTCCCAAGATCGTGTTATATGGCGAGCTCTCCACTGGCCACCGTGACAGAGGTGCACCAAAGAAAAGGTACAAGGACTGCCTAAAGAAATCTCTTGGTGCCTGCCACATTGACCACCGCCAGTGGGCTGATCTCGCCTCAAACCGTGCATCTTGGCGCCTCACAGTTTGGCGGGCAGCAACCTCCTTTGAAGAAGACCGCAGAGCCTACCTCACTGACAAAAGGCAAAGGAGGAAAAACCCAACACCCATCCCCAACCAACCAATTTTCCCCTGCAACCGCTGCAATCGTGTCTGCCTGTCCCGCATCGGACTTGTCAGCCACAAACGAGTCTGCAGCTGACGTGGACTTTTTACCCCCTCCATAAATCTTCGTCCGCGAAGCCAAGCCAAAGAAAGAAGACATTTAAGAAAGAACTCTTTTAAACTGTTTAGATATGGAGCCTCCACAGCCCTTGTGGATAGAGAATTCCAAAGATTCATCAATCTGTTGATGAAAAAAGTTCTCCTCATAATCATTTATTGCATACACACATGCACCAACATTACCATATGGAAAAATTTAATAAATCTAAAATGTAGATGTAAAAATCACAGTTACAATAGTGCAAGATCAAAAAAGTGGTTTTACAATAGTGCGGACAAGCCTTTCTGTGGTGCCAGAATAGTTGATGATTAGAGTAGTATGGAGAGGTTGAAGCCTCTGATGGTAGTTGGAGAAAAAAAATAGCAGTGAGGGGAAGTTGTTGGGGGGGGGGGTGGGGTGGGGGAGGGGGTCCGGCTGCCTTCTTGAAGCAGCAGCTCACATGGATGTCTTCAGTGGTCAGCAAGTCGGAGCCCGTGATGAACTTGACTGCATCTGCTTGTGCATTCCTGGGCAGTCAAATTACCAAACCAGGCCATGATGCAACAAGTTAGTATACTTTTCACAGTATGCTCCAGAACAGGGGTGTCCAACTCAAGTTCACAGAGGGCCAAAATTAAAAACTTGGACTAAGTCGTGGCCAAACTAAATATTGATTGAAAATTTTCAACAACATCTGCATGTTTTCTCTTCTTTCAACATATGTAATGTTAAACTTTTTCTTATTAAAATAAATGTTGAATAATAGTTTTGGTTAAACTCTTTCCAGAAGAAGCATTAACAAATGAGAAATAAAATATTCAATAAATAATATTTCTCTATAGCCTTTAAGCTCCTTTTAAATGTATTTTTTTTCACAAGCCAAGTCAAAAAAATAACAATTTGCTTCAATGACAAACAGGTTTGTCTTTTAAAATGATGAACATATAGTCTGCCTCCCACCCGTCTTGAAAGGTCCTGCTTTCTGTCTTTCGTTTGGCCATTTTTCGTCAAGGGTTTATTACCTGTGAGTTGGGCGACAGGTCGCAGGTGCTAATGAAAGTAAAGAGAGGAGGTGGGGGCGATTAGTGGGCTGACGGGCCGGCGCCATCGCATTTGCAAAGCATTCTGGGATTTGTAGTATTCGCTGTGCATGCGCTATACTGGCGCGGCGGCCAGCGGGCCAGCTCTAATACATATTTGATATGATCTTGCGGGCCAAATATAATTATATCACGGGCCAAATTTGGCCTGCGGGCCTGAGTTTGACATGTGTGCTCTAGAAGTTTAAGAGTATTTGACAAGATGCCAAATCTCTCAAGATTTCTTGGAAAGTGTGCCTTCTTCACGCTTGCTTCAATGTGCTGACCTCCTCTGATATGTGGATCCCAGGAACTAACCCTCTCCACCGCTGTTCTAATCAATGTGGACATGTGCGTGTTCCCTCAGGCTTCTTATTTTGCGACTGTGACTCCTGGTTATCGATGCCTATACCTATTCTGTTAACAACTTCATATCTACCCTTTTAAGCCACATTAAAAAAAATTGTTTTTCAACAATCTACCTCTAATTTTTTCAAAAGATCAGACGAATGGACACAGTTCATGACATGATCCGATTAGCTTATAATGATCTTAAATATAACATCCATTTAAAGTATAGACTAGTAGATGAGTCCTGTTGAATAGTGCACGTAAAACAATTTGCTGAAATATGGAATTTTGAATCTAGTACTTGTTTAAATTATCTAGAAGTTTCCACTATCAAATTTGATTGGTATCCCAAGTACATTTTAACAATCATCCCTTTTGTCAAATGTCACCATGGCAATAAATTCTGAAAGCACTGGATATCAACTATTTTTTTGGGGAAATATTTTATTTTAATTATTTTATTTTTTAATTATTTTACAAACTCCTAAAGATATATCAACAGTCAATGCAATTGTTTTCAACATGCATGGAACGTACAGAGTCTGTGTTTTGTTTCTCCCCCCTCCCCCCACTTTCCCCAAACACATAACCATACAAATTATATAAATACAGGTGGGGTTCAGAGCCCCCACCAGAGACCTAAAAAAACCAACCTAATTAACTATATAACCCAAGGAAGAAATAAAAGAAAAAAAAAACTAAAATAAAACAAGCTAAAAAGAAAACACGCCTGTGCCATATTCCACTTCCTTAACTCCAATCTTTTCCCTACTAGGACAGCTTTTTATAATATCTATATTTCGAGCGGAGGGGAGGGGAGCTAGTCAATCTACATGCCCATGTATTTCAGATATGGCTGCCACATTTTATGAATGTGTCATGTTTCCCCCTTAGATTGCAAGTGATTTTCTCCAAGGGAATTCAATTCTGAAATTCCATATTCCATCATGTGGTATTGAATTGGGAGTTGGACTTCTATGTAACCTTTATACACTTCTTGGCTACCACCATGGCGACCTTCACGAACTGAATTTGATATTTGGACAGTCACATTTCCATTATATCCCAAAAGGCACAACTCCAGATCTTGTGGAAAATCCACTTTTGTAATTTTAAAAAAATGTCCTCCACTTCTTCCCAGAAGGGTCTCACCTTTGTATATAGCCAGGTGGAGTGGACAAAGGTTCCAATCTCCACACCACACCTAAAGCACATTTCTGAAATTTCTGGCTTTGATTTGTGTAATTTTTATTGTGTGAGGTCTAGCTGGTGCAAAATGTTAATTGCACCAACCTGTACCTGGCGTTAATGACCTCAGACACTGTCCAGACACAGGTCTTTGTGATATCAACTACTTGAATAACAAAAGTATTAATAAGAATTCTCGAGAATGGAGTTAGAAAGCTCTGATTATGTCTTCTGTTTCTTATGTTATGCTGTTATTCTGTGTTTGAATCTTGACTGTTGATCCTATGACAGTAGATAACATCACAATCAACCCTGATCCCATTCCCAGCGTCCTATCACACTGGGCACTCCAGAAGTGGTGAATGTGAAAGGGAGAGGAGTGACAGACGTAGCAGACTTTGGCATCCCGAATTCAAGAAATCTGATTCTTAGCAGCATGACTTTTTGCCAAGTCAGCTGGAGCAATAGGTCACTACATCCAGAGATTTAACCTGGTCTCTTTCCAAATACTTTAAATAATTGAGAGTTGGAAATTCTATCATCAAGTCATTTGACAGCTGCTTATTGGTTTCTTGGAAATTCTGTCATTACAAGTAAATTAAAGGACAAAACATAATGAAATGGGACTAATTTGTCCCTAAATTGATGACATTATCAATGTCCACTTTCAGCTCTCTTGTGAATGTTTAATTGTTCAAATTAAATGTATTGTACCAAGTTTCCTGTTGAAAATGCAATTTTTGCAAGCAATGTGACCTTGGAAAAGAATAGATATGATGCTGTTAAGAGATTATATCATGGATTTGCTTCACTAGCCTGGTTAACATACTGGGAAATGACTCACCAGTAGCATGTGCTGTGTCATTTGTCCAGCCACTTTGAACTAAGAGCCAAGGAACTGTTCTTAACAAAGTTGAAAACGTTTTCTTAATTTTACACACTGTTCACTATAATTAACTCATAGAATCACAAATTACACCTCAGAAAGTTCATTTGCCCCTATATCTGTGCCAGCCTATAATCCTACTGCTTTATGTTCTGTTTCCCTTTCCTCAGCTAAGGGATATGTAGCCCTCTTCACCCTACAGCAGCTTCTCATAATATTAAAATATCCTTCAGTCCTATTTGTTCCACGGTAAATTATCCCAGCTGTCTCGACAAATTAAAAAGTTTGGAGTTCTGGAAACATCCTTGTAAACCTTTCATCACATTTTTCTTGGGTGATGATCAGAGCTGTATCCAGCACTAACTAGTACTTTCCATATTTCTGGCACCACTGCATTCTAGGTCACAGCCAAAGTTTCTTAAATGCCTTAACTGTGTGTTGTGATACCACATGGAGTATATCAACATTCCAAATTCCCTATGCTTCTCTACAGATCAGGCTGAATCTGTGGGACAAGAAATGGCTAACGTTAAGTCTAAGATCCTTTGAACATTTGAATTTGCACTGAAAACTCCCTCTATTTCTCTTCTTTGTCCTGCTGAGTGCTTATGGCATTTTTTTAAAATTGAATTTTAGATTTTCAATATCTGTATTTTTCTCTACATTTGAGTTCCACAGCATGGAAATAGACCCTCTGGTCCAACTTGTCTATGCTGACTAAGCTAGTCCCATTTCCCTGCATTTAGCCCATATCCCTCTAAGATTAACATTTTCCATCCATCTCCCTATCTAAATGTCCTTTAAATTTTATAATTGTTACTGCCGTTACCATTTCCTCCGGCAGCTCCTTCCAGATTCTCTACCTTCCTCTTTATCCTGAAATCTTTGCCCTCAACATTTTAAACTGCCTTTCTTTAGGACCAATCACTTTATCCATCATTTTGTATACCTTTAGCAGGGTTTCTCCTTTGCCTCTGACACCAGATGGAAAAAAAAGTCCCTGTTTCTCCTTATAAATGAAATCTTTCAGTCCCAGTTGCATGCTTTTGATGAAACTGTACATTTTCCACACAATGACATCTTTCCCATAGCGAGGTGACCAGGCCTGTACACACAATGACATCTTTCCCATAGCGAAGTGAGCAGGCCTGTACACACAATGACATCTTTCCCATAGCGAAGTGAGCAGGCCTGTACACACAATGACATCTTTCCCATAGCAAGGTGACCAGGCCTGTACACACAATGACATCTTTCCCATAGCGAAGTGAGCAGGCCTGTACACACAATGACATCTTTCCCATAGCAAGGTGACCAGGCCTGTACACACAATGACATCTTTCCCATAGCGAGGTGACCAGGCCTGTACACACAATGACATCTTTCCCATAGCAAAGTGAGCAGGCCTGTACACACAATGACATCTTTCCCATAGCGAGGTGACCAGGCCTGTACACACAATGACATCTTTCCCATAGCGAAGTGAGCAGGCCTGTACACACAATGACATCTTTCCCATAGCAAGGTGACCAGGCCTGTACACACAATGACATCTTTCCCATAGCGAGGTGACCAGGCCTGTACACACAATGACATCTTTCCCATAGCAAAGTGAGCAGGCCTGTACACACAATGACATCTTTCCCATAGCGAAGTGAGCAGGCCTGTACACACAATGACATCTTTCCCATAGCGAGGTGACCAGGCCTGTACACACAATGACATCTTTCCCATAGCGAGGTGACCAGGCCTGTACACACAATGACATCTTTCCCATAGCGAAGTGAGCAGGCCTGTACACACAATGACATCTTTCCCATAGCGAAGTGAGCAGGCCTGTACACACAATGACATCTTTCCCATAGCGAAGTGAGCAGGCCTGTACACACAATGACATCTTTCCCATAGCGAGGTGACCAGGCCTGTACACACAATGACACCTTTCCCATAGCAAGGTGACCAGGCCTGTACACAATACTCAAGGTTGTAAAATGACATCCTAACTCCTGCATTCAAAAAGTACTTTTTATGCCTTTTTAAAATAAGCAATTTTTCTTACGATTGTAGGTGACATTAGTATGGCGATATTTTACTAAAGAGCACAAAAGGTTAGACAAGCTCCTTCTCGCTGGCATAAAGTAGTTTTTACGACATAATTGCAGTTTAGAGGTTTTTTTTAATGCCAGTCCACAAGTTATCAAATTTAATGCACTTTACAAATGATCATTGAGGGATTTTAACTCCAGAACATTGATGCTAAACCAGTTTCATAACCTGTCAAGAAAAGATAGCTCCACACCTCTCCGTGCGTGCGTTATTTTGCACCAGGTATTGCAACTATGGGGGAAGCATCTGATTTTCAGTTACACCAATCCGATTCATTGTACTTCAGCATTTTGTCATAGAGTAATTCGAGTTGATAGAAACGATGTCTCTGCAGACTATGGGCAGAATGGTTTATACACTTGTCATTTGGCAGAAAAGTGGAGTGTAAAATTATAAGCTAAACTGGGGGGGACTCATCATTAAATATGTGTTTTACCATATAAATTCTGCACTGTGTGTGACATTACTTCTTTCTAACATCCCATTGAAGGTTTAAAGCTTAGCTGCGGGTGTTGATCTTTCATTTTCTGGATCCAGTTTTGAGTAGCTCCACTTGGTTTTCCTCTCTTTGATGCATCTCCCTTAATACTCTTATCCAACAAGAACGTTCAATTCATCGTCTTGAAAACTTCATTTGTCCCATCATTTAGGGGAACAAATTCCATTATTCTAACCAGAAGGGAAAAGAAGCTACCTGATTTTTCCATTTTCAGTATTTGTATGTTCATGTCTCTGCTTGTTTATTACATTGAATCCCTGAAATCATTTTTAATATTCCCATTTCAGCAGGGAATATTAAGAAAACATTTTTTATCTATTTACCAGTAAGTTAGCAAACGGGTTCCTTCTGTAGGCCCCTTGTAGATAATGCACATGTGCGTGGCTTCACTTTCCTCCATGGAAACCCTCCAGCCTTGAGGGCCGAGATGTCGAAGCCGAATTTGTCGCTACTCCACTCACTGGAGTTCTTCACTGTGTTGGGGTGAGACAGAGAACCACTCACGCTTGCTTGTGGCCTGCCATCAGCCTTGTCCATGAGCAAGAGTAGCAACATGTCCTCCTACCCGCTGCAGGCCAAGGCTCAGGCCGTTTGCCCCCCACCATGCAAATGCCGTGCAAATGATTGACAGGTGCATTGGGATGAGGGAGGGAGACAGACAGTCACCATGGCAACAGACCGGGCCCACTGCTATGGGGAACAGGTCCTGCTGATTGATTGACAGGTATGCCAAGGCACATGCATGCCCACTTGAGGGAAGAGGGGAGGCTGGTCACCAGGCCAACGGGCCAGGCCCACCGTCGTGGGGAGCAGGCTGGCCCCTCAGCTCAACCATCCGCTTGTTCACTGCCACCTGCCCCTGTGCCTCTTTCAATTTGCTCATTGGGAGGGGGGGGGCTGTGCTCTTCGAGTGAAGGCTCAGGGTGGAGCCTGATCACGGAGGCTCAGTGCTCCCCTCAAAGCAAGTGACTGATGCAAGTACTGCAAACACAGCTGTGGCACTGCTTGCAGTGGCAGCCATGGTCGCTCTTCTCACCGAGGGAAGTGAGTAGCGGCAACGTCTCCAGAGAGCACATGCCACCCAAAGGGAGGTGGTCTGCAAAGCTGCAGGCCCACTTCCTGGACAGCTGAAGTATCTACGTGGGCTTCTTGAAGATGGGCAAGTAGCCGGTGAACTGCTCCATTTCAACTTCAGATATAAGACGGGGCGGGGGGGGGGGGTGGTTGGTGGGGGGTAATTTTGAGCCAATTTTTAGAGAAAAAATGGGTCTTGTATACCATCAAATATGATAATTCAAACATTTAATGCAGATATCAGATAAATTATGTTAGAAAACGTTGCTGTCCAACATTAAGTATCTTATGTTTTGTGTGTGTGGGCGCACAGTGAAATCCCCATTATCGGGCACCTGTGGGGATCACAGATGCTGGAAATGTGAATTTTCCTGATGTCTGACACTCACTCTTACAATGCATAACTAATCCACCTGAATTAAGAATACACTGTGTAAAAGACAAAAGATGGTGCAAAAAGTAATTTGTAAAAAAAAATCAGGATTGCAGTCTTTAGTTATGTAAAGTTCACTTTAATCAAGTAACTTCCAAAATTGAAGTTAGAACCCTGCTTTCTGTCGCTGTAAAAGAGTTGTGCTTTCTGCAACACTAAACAGTCTCACCATCATAATTAACCTCCCTCACCCAAGTTTACTAATCAAAATAAAAGCTCTTATCAGGCAGGGATAGGGAGACACTTTGGGAGAGTCACCGTCCGGCTCTTCAACCTGGTGTCCCGGTCAGGCCCTAGACGCAACCTAACTCACCTCCACGCAAGTGTCTTGGTCAGGCCCTCGGAGTAACTCGACTCATCTCTACGCAAGTGTCTCAGTCGGGCCCTCAATGCCACTCCACTGAGGGGAGTCATTCAGGCTCTCGGTACACCTTCCTTTAAATTAGAACCCCAGTAGGTGGCATTGCAACAGCATTGTGCTAGCCATTACACTAACAATGCCGCTGTCATTATTAACACCCCCCCTCCCCCAAGTTTACTGATAAAGCCTTACTAACTTACCTAATACTAATTAAGATAAAGAATCTTACCAGGCAGGGATAGGAAGACACTTTGGGAGAGTCACCCATTGGCGAGCGGCATTGGCCGGCTCTTCATCCTGGGCACCACCATTTTATTCAAACACAATTTTATTCAAGCAGCTGCTGCAGGTAGGGCACGACTGGGATGCTCCACTGGCTGAATGCTTGCTTCCAAGGAGTTGTGTGTTCCTTTGGAGAGCATTTGGAATTTTAAACTTATTTAAAACTTTAATTATTTTTTTTTCAATAAATATACACATTTATGGTCAGAGTACATACACGACATCACATACAACCCTGAGATTCTTTTTCCTGCGGACGAGGCAGAATGACCACTAATTGGTAGTGCAACAAAAAAACGTACGCAGCGTACACATGTAAAGAAAGAAAATTGGACTGCAAAACAGCGAGAATAAAAAATAAAATTAATAAAGTGCAGAACTGAAAGTCCTTAAGTTAGTCTCTGAGTTTGTTGTTGAGTCTGATGGTGGAGGGGTATTGGCTGTTCCTGAACCTGTGAGTCTTGTGGCAGCAGCAAGAACAGAGCATGTGCTGGGTGGTGTGGTCTTTGATGATTGCTGCTGCTCTCCGACAGCAGCGTTCCCTGTAGATGTACTCAATAGTGGGGAGGGTTTTGCCTTTGAAGTCCTGGGCTGTGTCCACTACCCTTTGGAGGGCTTTTTGCTCAGGGGTATTGGTGTCCCCATACCAGACCGTGATGCAGCCATCAGCACACGTTCCACCACACCTCTGTAGAAATTTGCTAGGGTTTCTGGGGTCATACCGAACCTCCAAAATTCGTGAGGAGGTAGAGGCGCTGATGTGCTTTCTTCACGATGCCATTGGTGTGTTGGGTCCAGGAAAGATCCTCCAAGATATTGACTCCCAAGAACTTTAATTTGCTAACCCTCTCCACTTCTGATCCCCAATGATCATTGGATTGTATACCTCTGGCTTTCCATTCCTGAAGTCAACAATCAGCTCCTTAGTTTGGCGACATTATATTGTTGGTGCACCATTCAGCCAAGTTTTCACTCTCTCTCCTGTATGACTCATCCCCTTCCTTTATACAACCCACTACCATGGTATCGTCGGCAAATTTGTAGATAGTGTTATTGTCGTACTGAACTACACAGTCGTAGGTGTAAAGTTAGTAGAAGAGGGGGCTAAGAACACAGCCTTGTGGTGCTCTGGTACTGATGGAGATTGTGGAGGAGATGTTCTTACCAATCCTCACTGATTATGGTCTGGATGTGAGGACATTCATGATCCAATTACAGAGTGGGGTGTTAACTCCCAGGTCTTGGAGTTTGCTGATCAATTTTATGGGGATGATGTTGTTAAATGCTGAACTGTAGTTGATAAAGAGCCTTCTGATGTATGTGTAACCCCCCGCTATCTGAAAGTAATGTAAGCCGAAATAGCATAAAGCTATTTTTATTAATTTATAAAGGAAATTTTTTTGAGCGTTCACACGAAATAACACACAAAACCTAAAATAAAACTAACATATATTAAAAGCAGGAATGATATGATAAATACACAGCCTGTAGAAATAATGTATGTACAGTATACTTTCACTTACCAAAATTGGGAAGCCGGCGAGCACACTGGAAGGCTGAGACGTGGTGGTGGTGATTTAGGCTGAATCAGCAAAGATTGAGGTGGGAGGTACAGAAGACTGCAGTGTAGGAGAGAGAGGAAGAGGGTCATCTTCTGTTCAAGCTATGGCAGGCGGCTTGATGCTGAGTATAATTCCCAGAGAAGGAGCTTGGCAGTGCCACTCTCGCTGCTTGGGATGCTTTTATTGTAAAAGCAAAAATCCTCTGGATTTCTTTCAGTTAGCAGAAAAAAGGGACTAATACAGGTCTTTTGTAAAAACAAAGTGGCGTTGGAGAAATCCTAGTCGTTCTTTCCAACATGGACCTGCAAATTATTTTCTCTGAAATGTTTGTCCGGGTCCCCTTGAAAGATTATTTCCACTATTGTGTAATGCAGTAAAATCCCTTGTATCCAGCACCTTTGGGGAATAACAGATGTTGGAGAAGTGTATTTTCCAGTTGCTTGAGACTTGCTCTTATAATGTCCAACTAATACACCTGCATTCAGAATAAACAGTTTAAACGACAAAAATGCTACATTGGACAAACTTCATTTGCATGAATATATAAACCTGAAGCATTTTACCTTATTTTCAGTCATATTCTTCTAAAATATTTAACTGTTGTTGCATCTGCAGGTTCCACTCCCTCCATGGAGCCACCTAAAAGATGAACAATAGCATGATTAGCCACCCCTCCCCTAAGTTTACAGATAAAGCCTCTGACTGGGCGACTCTTGGTCAGCAAGGATAATGAGACACTTAAACAGAATTACCCCAAAGGTGAGCCACATCAACCATCTCTTCATCCTGGGCGACACCATGGGTGTTTCACACAACTTTATTCAAACAGCTGCTACAACCAAAGGACTCCAATGGATGAATATTTGCTCCCATCTTTACCAAAGGTTTATGTGTTCTTCCTATAACCACTTACAGCACAGAACAGGCCAGTTCGGCCCTACTAGTCCATGCCGTAACAAATCTCCACCCTCCTAGTCCCACTGACCAGCACCTGGTCCATAACCCTCCAGTCCTCTCCTATCCATGTAACAATCCAGTCTTTCCTTAAATGTAACCAATGTTCCCGCCTCAACCACGTCTGCCGGAAGCTCATTCCACATCCCTACCACCCTTTGCGTAAAGAAATTTCCCCTCAATTTCCCCTTATAATTTTCCCCCTTCAATCTTAAACCATGCTCTCTAGATTGAATCTCCCGCACTTAATTGAAAAAGCCTATCCACATTTACTCTGTCTGTCCCTTTTAAAATCTTAAACACCTCTATCAAGTCCCCCCCTCAATCTTCTACGCTCCAGAGAAAAAAGCCCTAGTCTGCACAACCTTTCCCTATAACTCAAACCCTGAAATCCTATCAACACTCTCTGCACTCTCTCTATTTTGTTTATATCTTTCCTATAATTTGGTGACCAAAACTGTACACAGTACTCCAAATTTGGCCTCACCAATGCCTTGTACAATTTCATCATAACCTCCCTACTCTTGAATTCAATACTCCGATTCATGAAGGCCAACATTCCAAATGTCTTCTTCACCACACCATCTACCTGAGTATCAGCCTTGAGGGTACTATTTACCACAACTCCCAAATCCCTTTGTTGCTCTGCACTTCTCAATAGCCTACCATTTAATACATATGACCTATTTAGATTTGCCTTTCTAAAATGTAACACCTCACACTTATCTGCATTAAATTCCATCAGCCATTTCTCAGCCCACACCTCCAGCCTTCCTAAATCACCTTTTAATCTACGGTAATCTTCCTCACTGTCCATAACACCACCAATCTTTGTATCATCCGCAAACTTGCGTATCCAATTCTCCACCCCTACTTCCAGATCGTTAACATATATAACAAACAATAGTGAACCGAGGACTGATCCCTGAGGAACTCCACTAGTCACCGGCCTCCATTTGGACAAACAATTTTCTACCACTACTCTCTGACATCTCCCATCCAACCATTGATGAATCCATTTCACTACCTCCTTATTTATACCTAATGCCTCCACCTTTTATCCTAACATCCTGTGGGGAACTTTGTCAAAAGCTTTACTAAAGTCTAAATGGACAACATCGACAGCTTTCCCTTCATCAACCTTTTTTGTGACCCCCTCGAAAAACTCAATCAGGTTTGTCAAGCATGATCTACCCCTGACAAAACCGTGCTGATTATTCCCTATCAATCCCTGTACCTCCAAATATTTGTAAATGCCATCCCTCAGAACACTTTCCATCAACTTACCCACCACAGACGTCAGATTCACAGACCTATAATTCCCAGGTTTACATTTGGACCCTTTCTTAAACAGCGGAACCACATGCGCCACCCTCCAATCCTTTGGCACTACCCCCATGACCAATGACATCCTAAATATCTCTGTTAATGGCACCACTATCTGTCCACAAGCCTCCCTGAGTGTCCTTGGGAATATTTTGTCCGGTCCCGGAGATTTATCCACCTTTATCTTTTTCAACACAGCCATCACTACCTCTTCGGTTATCCTTATATGCTTCATGACCTCCCCACTATTTTTCTTTACTTCAACTGGTTCAATATTTTTTTCCCTAGTGAATACCGAGGCAAAGAAATCATTCAAAATTTCCCCCATTTCCTCTGACTTCTCACTCAGCCTACCCTCGCTATCTACAAGGGGTCCAATTTTATCCCTCACTAATCTTTTACTTTTGATGTTCCTATAGAAACCCTTTGGATTTATTTTTACTCTGTCTGCCAAAGCCTCTTTGTGCCTTTTTTTGGCCTTTCTAATTTCTTTCTTAAGATTCCTTCTACACTCCTTGTAGTCCTCCTTCAAACTCTCAGCTCCCTGCTCTTTATACCTCTTGTACACCTCCCTTTTTCTCCTAACCAAATTTCCAATATTCCTTGAAAACCAAGCCTCCCTATGACTTCCAGCCTTTCCTTTGAGCCTCACTGGGACATATCTACTCTGTACCCTCAAAATTTCTTTTTTGAATATCCTTCATTTTTCATTTACATCCTTACCTGAAAATATCCTGTCCCACTCAATACTCCCCAAATCCCTTCTTATTCCTTCGAAATTTGCTCTTCTCCAATCCTCCTTCCTCTTCCCTAAAACTACCCGAAAACTAACAGAGTTATGATCACTAGACCCAATTTCTTCTCCAACATTAATGTCCAATACCTGACCTAGCTCATTCCCGAACAGGAGATCCAGTATTACTCCGTCCCGAGTCGGTTCTTCTACTAATTGATTTAGAAAACAATCTTCAACACATCTTGAGAACATTTACTTTTACAATTTTAAACTTGCATACTTTTATCTATTATTTTATTCTTATTTATTTTAATTTGGTTTTTTTTTATTTCCTTTTTTTTTGCTGGTCACTTGAGGCTACCAATTGCTTGAATTCGGATACCAGGGGTTTGACTATAATAAGTTCTAGATTCATAATAGTGGGATCATAACTGCAATACACTCTTTCTTAAAGAAAAATAAAAACCATTTTCCCTTTTGAAAGCAGAGAGGGGAAGATGTGTCTGGTGGTGGGATCATGTCGTAGCTGGTGGAAATTGTGGAGGGTGGTGGAGACTGGTGGGGTGGTCAGTGAGGATAAGGAGAATTATGCCCTTATTCCGTTTCGGGGAACCTCTCTTTCCCCCAATTCTTGCAAGGGCAAAGAGGGTTATGTTCTTCATTAAATGACACACTATTCTGACTTGATATTTTGTGGTAATTTATCTTATTTCTGGGTTTCAATCCTAATATTGTTGCCACCTTCACCACAAGAACTGCAGCGGTTAATGAAGGCAGCTAAACCAACCCTTGTCTCAAGGGCAAATTAGGAAATGGGCATTGGATTCTGGCCAGGGTCCATGGAATTGATCATAAATAAACATTATGACAATTCATGAAGCAAAGCTGAATAACAGATATTGTCAAGGCAATCTTTAGTGCCACATGTCAGTTATGAGTGAAGCAACTTGCAATCAACTGAGTAAAAAAAACAAGCAGTTGGGGAGCTCAGTAAATTAGGAAAGAGGCAAAGGGCTTGTTGATGTTTCAAGTCAAGATCCTACATCAGAACTGCAGGCAACTGAGTCTGCCCGAGTGTCTAACATTTGAGTGACAAAACCTATTGGTTTTTAAATCCAATAGGGTGTTTTGTTGTTTAGGCATTCAAAATGGGAAGAGAGAGAGACAATACTAAGGTATTTATTTAGTTCATGTTTTCCCATATTTTGAAGAACTGTATAATGAGTCACATATCTAAGTATACTTGAAATATGTAGTCGGTGGAAATTATGGTATTTGTGTTTCAATCCCGTGTAATTTTGACATTTAATTACAGACAGCAAAGGGAAATGGGAAGAAGCTAAATTTTAGCCTTAACTCAGATGCAAAACATTTGCATTTATGTCAGAAGATTAGAGATTTCTCCCATTCCAGAGACTTGAACACAACATTCAGACTTTCACCGCAGCCCAGCAATGGAGTTTGACACTCTAGATCAGCCATCAAACCAAGATCTTCAGCTGTAAAATATCCCCTGAAAAGGCACTGGAAAATGTTGAATGTTAACCACCCTTGGCCTATTATTTTTTTCCAATTTAAGAACAGTGAATTAGGAATGGTCATCAGAAACCTATGCCTGTTTTGCTATTCAATAAGGTCATATCTGATGTCCTGTTCAGGTCTCGAAACTTTTAAATCTGAAAGATACCTGATTTATTTTTATTTAGAGTATCTCACAGGAGCTCAGGCATGAATCCAACTCAAAATACTTTTCCTTTTTTTTACACTTTCTTAGAAACAGTGAGTGTGAGTATTTTCTTTGTCACTCTTTGCTTACGGTGCAAGTTATTTTGATGCGAATAAATGAGATGCTGATTTAAGCGACATTTACATGCAGAGGATGTCACTCATTGAAGACACTTGGGTAGAAATTATACATTTTTTTCTTTGAAGGATCAGTCAAGTCAATTTTATTTATCGTTCATGCCATGCTTGCACGGTAGGATGAGAGCGTTTCTCCAGGACCACAGAGCATATTTACATAGATATAAGTTAGGAAAGCAGTTAAGACATTAAAATATTAAGACGTATACACTGAAAGTCCACGACACACTATCTGTCCTGGGAGTTCAGGAGCCTGACGTCTTGGCGGGGGGGGGGGGGGGGGAGGGGAGCAGTTTCCCACTCTGGGCGTGTGCTACGGCACCTCCTGCCATATGGCAGAAGGGAGAACAGCTTACATGCAGAATGTGTGGAGTCTTTCACAATGTTAATGCTTTCCGCCTGCATCGAGTGCAGTAGATGTCCTTCATGGTAGGAAGAGGTTCCCCCAATGGTCTTTTCTGATGACTTCACTATCCTCCACAGGGTCTTGCGGTCCAAGGTGGTGGAGCTTTCAAATCAGGAAGTGATACTGTTGCACAGGATGCTTTTAAAACATTCTGTGTAGAATGTAGTGAGGGTGGGAGATGGACTTTCTTCAGCCTTAGCAGGAAGTAGTGGCGCTGCTTGGCTTTCTTGGCTATCGAGCTGGTCTTGAGGGACCAGGTGAGATTCTCCAACAGGTGCACTCTGAGGAACTTGTTACTTTTGATACTCCAGGCCCCCTTAAAGTTGACAACCATCTCTCTCGTTTCTTTAGCATTCAGATACAGGTTGGTTTACTCTGCACCAGTTCGTTAGTGTTTGCACTTTGTCTCTGTACGCTGCCCCCTCCTTCTTACTGATTAAGGCCCACCACTGTCACGTCAACAGGAAACTTGATGATGTGGTTCGAGCTGTGTTGGGCTGCACAGTCACGGGTCAGCAGAATGAACATAACCCTGGGGGGCGGGGGGGGGGGGGGGTGGGTGGTGGCCGTGCTCAGTGTGATGTTCTTGGAGGTGATGTTTCCGATCTGGACTGCCTGAGGTTTCCCTGTCAGGAAATCAAGAATCCAATTGCAGATGGAGATGTTAAGACCCAGCAGGCTCAACTTCCTCACTGGGTCTTCAGTTATTTATTACTTCTATTAATGACTTCAAAGAGGGAACACAAGTTAACTGATGGCACAAGATTAGGTAGGAGAGCAATCTGATAAATATATTTAAACTGCAACTGAATACAAATAAATGAGGAAACACAGTTTAGGGGATTCAAAAAGCAGACCTAAATGGAGAGAGAGAGACTACAATAATCTTGTACATGAAACATAAAAGTTAGCAAATACTTAAATAAGGAAAATGTCCCATTATTGTGGTGGGGTGGGTTGGTGATTAGAGTTGAAAATTAGAAAGATTTTTACAACTGTATAGGATATTGGTGCATCAGACCTTGGGTACTGTGAACAGTTATGGTCCTCTTGTTTAAGAAATAATATACCACAATTAGCAACAGTCTAGAAGAAATTTACTAGATTGATTCCTTAGATGAAAGGATTGTCGTTTTTAGCATTTAAAGGATTAAGGAATGATTTTATTGAACCATGCAAAATCCTTGGGGAGCATGGTAAAGGAGTTTGGAATGTTTCCACTAATAGGAGGTTCTCAAATAAGGGGACAAAATTGCTAGGTCAAGGAACAATTATTTAAGACTGAGGTATGTCGGAATTCTTTTTTTTTGTAATTCTTTATTTATCGCACTATGCACCATATCAACCAATATATTTACAGATGCATCTCTTTAAATATTCACAGTGACATTTTCTCTTTTTTCCCCATCCCTCCCTCCCCTCTTCCCAC
Source organism: Narcine bancroftii (assembly GCF_036971445.1). Lineage (NCBI taxonomy): Eukaryota > Metazoa > Chordata > Chondrichthyes > Torpediniformes > Narcinidae > Narcine > Narcine bancroftii. The sequence continues at coordinate 174,382,764 of NC_091476.1, forward strand.
CCCCCTCCAAAAACAGTAAATATTGAACATATAAAATACAATAAAACAATATCTTGATTCAAAAGGAATAGAAACAAAAAAGACGTATCATCTACTTGTACACATTAATTCTGATCGTGTTTATCTTCTTATCATTTGAGGTGGTGGTGGTCCGAGGCCTGCTCTTTCTGTTATGTTCCATATATGGTTTCCAGGTTTTTTCAAACATTGTATCTTTGTCTTTTAAATTATATGTGATTTTTTTTTTCCCCCAATGAGATACCTTAAATTTGGTATATATTCCATTAATGTTTATAGTCATATAGTGCAACGTGGCCATCTTATATCTTTGTTTTCACTTCTTTTCCACCTCTTCACCACCTCCATCCCCTTTTTTTCCATTACTGTTTTTTAAGTTTTCCTTTTTAATCTCAGTATATGACAATGCACTTAAGACATGAAATACCCCAACAATCCCCACAAGCAATAACCCTTTAACTCCAAATGAACCTCCCCTCCTTGGATTGCCCTTCGTCCCTTGATGGCAACCACAACTCCCCTTTCCATTCGGTTTGTGAACTTACTTGCAAGTGTCAACCATTTTCACAGTGACCATTATTCTCACCCCCAGCCCCCCCCGAGAAAACTATTTTCCTATACATCTAACAAAGCCCTCTCTTTTTCCCCCTTCTTCCCCCTCTCTTATCCATCTTTAAATCTTTATATATACATTATCTTTATTTTATATTTTTACATATTTTTGTATATTTTCTTGCCGATCTTCCTTCTTGTCACTCCTCCTCTCTTCTCCTGTCCTGCAAATGTTCAGCAAATTCTTGGGCTTTCTTTGGGTCCGAGAACAGTCTATTCCATTCCCCAGGAATAAATACTTTTCTTCTTTAAAAGTTTGAAGCTTATGTCCGGGTAAAAAAATATTTTTTGTCCCTTATATTCCAGCGGCTTATTGTCTTTTCTAACCTTCTTTCTTGCCTGCTCCAGTATGTTCTCTCTTGTTATATATCTTAGAAGTTTTACCAATATGGATCTCAGTTTTTGATGTGGTAGCGGTTTCGGTACTAGTGCCTTATGAGCCCTTTCGATTTCTATTTCTTCATGTGAATCTGTCATTCCCAGTACCTTCGGGATCCATCCTTTTATAAATTCCTTCATATCTGACCCTTCTTTGCCTTCTTTCACGCCCACTATTTTTATGTTGTTTCGCCTACTGTAGTTTTCCAATACATCAATTTTTTGAGATAATAAATCTTGTGTCTCTTTAATTTTTTTTCGCTCTCTTCCAACTTCCTCCTTAAATCATTTATCTCCATTTCTACAGCAGCTTCTCGTTCCTCCACATTTTCTACTCTTTTCCCCATTTCAGTCATGACCAATTCTAAGCTTTGCATTCTGTCTTCCGCTCTTTTCATTTTTCTTTTGATTGAACTAAATTCTAATGATGGCCATTCTTTTAATGACCTCATTTGTTCTTCGAAAAAGGCTTTATCTAAACTTTGTCCTTCTATTTTACCACCTTCTTTCCTTTGAAATTCTTGGTCTTCTTCCTCCTCTTCTTCTGTGTCTGTATCTATGTTTGTGTTGTCTTCTCTTCTCTTCTCTGTATCTGTATCCTTCTCTGGTGAGCTGCTTCTGTATCCTTGCTGGGCCTCCAGCTGCTGTGTCTCCTGCTGTTGGGCCTCCTGCTGCAGGTCGACCCGCTGCTGGGCCCCCTGCTCCAGGTTGACCCGCTGCTGGGCCTCCTGCCGCAGGTCATCCCCCTGCCTGTCACCCCGTTGCCGCTCATCCTCTTCCCTCCCTTCATTCTCTTTCTCACCACTCTTCTTTTCTTCTTTCTTGTTTGCTTCCCCCAGCCAAACGCTCCGATACTAGGCATCTCTCTGCTGGCCACTCCTCAGCTGAGTCCCCCTCCCGCTAGCATTAACCTTTTCTTTTATTTGCGCACTGCACATGCGCAACTCTTGGCACATGCGCAGTTGCACACCTTTTCTTGTTTCTGAGAGCCATTTTTGAAGTCCGCCTGTCAGGGGGACACCACTCCTCTGGGGACTCACCAAAATCGGAGATCGGCCGCTCCTCCCCACGGTGGCTCTTTGCTCCAACGTGCAGGCAAGGCCTTCTTTCTTCTCCAGTGATTTTCCTTCTTCCCTTTTCTCTGTTACTCTTACCTTTTCTCTTTTGGGTCCCATCTTCTGTCTCTTCTCCGGAACTTTATCTTTCTCTTCCTGTATTTTATGTTTATTGAGCTCTGTTTTTTTTCAAACTTTTTTTTCTTTTCTCTGGCGAGGGCTGGTTCCACTCGACCAGCCACTACTCCATCACGTGACTCCTCGTAATTCCTCCTTAAAGAGGATGATGTCTTTAATTTTTCAGCCCTAAGGGGTTGTGGTCATTAGATTGCTAAAGGTTTTGAAAGAGGAGGTCATTTGTTTTATAAAAGATCAGAGAATTGAAGACCATGTGGAAGTGACATAGAAGAGAAGTTGAAAAGAGGAAGGACTCCAGCCTGAAACATTGGTTACCCATTATTTCCTTTTGATGCTGTGTGACCTGCTGAGTTTCTCCAGCACTTTTGAGTATTGAAAAGTGGATAGATAGATCAGCCAAGATTATATGGAATGATGAGGTCATTTTGAGAGACCAAGTTAAAATGACAACTTGCATGTTTCACTGCAATAACTATTTCACTGCTCTAGGGAGTACATTGTGTTCATGTTTATTCTCCTGTCTATACCTGAGCAGGTTAAATCAGATGGAATCTTTCAAATACCCTATGGGATGCTAATAATATCTTGGTCAGGTGCGCTGTAATTGTTTTCTTCTTGTTTCAGACCATTGAACACTTGTCCTAAGAGTAATAATTTGTCTGAAACATCTTCCTTTCTCTGCTCCCTTTTTTTAAAATTAGACATATAGCACTGAAACAGGCCAGTTCGACCTGAAGCCAAAATGACACCCTCATTAATCTACATCCCAGTATGTTTTTGAAGAGTGGGAGAAAACTGGAGCCCCTGGAGAAAACCCACACAGACAATGGGAGAATGTACAAAATCCTTACAGACAGTGCGGGATTCAAACCCAGGTCCGGTTCCAATCGCTGGTGCTGTAAAGGATTTGCACTAATGTTCTTGTGTACCACCACCCCCACCAGCCTAGCACAGAAGAATCTCTTGAGCTTTAGCTACCACCTGGTGCTATTCGGTATCAGCAGATTATGGTTGCTCGGTGCTCCACTAGTATGTTGGTGGGTCTCAGCACAAGATTTCCTGAACTATGAAGGTAGACAATTAAACAAAACTTTCCCTTATCCCAGCAGGAGACGCAGTCTGAGAATTACAAGTACTGAAGCACATGCGCGAAAGGTGCAATGCAAATGTCCCAAAATGAAGCAGAGGATTAAGTTTTGCGTTACGGTTGTACAAAATGTATTTCCTTAAGTTCAGAAGATTAGAGGTCATTTAAATTGATTAAAAAAGGGTGTAAAAGAATGGATAAAGAGAATCTTTGCCTTGATTAGTTAGTTTGGAATAAATGGTCTGAATTAGAGCATTGTTTATTAAGAAATAAGAATTGCAGAGTGATGAAATCGAGAATTCTTGTCAAAAATGCTATAGTAATTGAAGCTTTCAATTCTTTTTTTTTATAATTTTTTATTTTTCACACTGTGAACCATATCAACCAAAATACATACAAACATTTCCCTCTTAAATATATACAGTGGCATTTTTCTCTCCTTTTTTTTCCCCCGTCCTTCCCTCCCCACTTCCCACTCCCCTCCAAAACCAATAAACATTTAACATATACAATACAATAAAACCATTAAACAATGTCATCACAGAATGAAAAATAAACAAGAAAAATGTGTCATCTACTTTTACATACTGGATCAAGTCACTTTGTCTTATCATTTTAGGGGGTGGAGGTCCGCAGTAGGTCCTCTCTGTTGTGTTCCATGCACGGTTCCCAAATTTGTTCAAATAATGTGACTTATTTTTTTAATTGCATGTTATTTTTAAAAATTTGGGGGCATGTGTAACCAATTATACAGTATCATGCATAACCTTGTGTTTATTGTATTCTTCATAGTTCCAGAACATAACTTTTCCCATTTTTCAATTTTTTATCTTTTTTTTTCGAAATTTATTTATAGCATTTCCATACATTAATTTCAAATTGACTTAGTATAATATTACATAATAGATACTAAATAATTTTCAAATTTCCCCCCCCCCCCCCACCTCCCCTAACCCCTTAGGAAACCACCTTGTGGTGGTTAATTCCCAAAAACCCAAATGGGTGTGGTATAAACCACAAGTGGCATATGACTTCTGGGAGCAGAAGTACCACCCCCTCCCCCCCCCCCCCCCCAGGCAGACAAAATACACGTATAAACCGAAAAATCATCATTTCTTATATCCATAAAACCCCAGTCCATCAATAAGTTTGTAATGTTTTGTATTTTATTTTTTTGTCCACCAGTTCTCTTTTTGTTATTGCTAGTTCCTTTTCTGTACTTATTATCTCCCTTTCCAACTGTTCTATTTCTCAATTGTAGTCCTTTTTCATCTTAGTTACATAACTTATTATCTACCCTCTAATGAAGGCTTTCATTGCATCCTATAATATAAATTTGTCTTTCACTGATTCCATATTTATTTCAAAGTACATTTTTATTTGGCATTCAATAAACTCTCTAAATTCCTGCCTTTTAAATCGCATAGAGTTTAATCTCCATCTATATGTTCTTGGTGGGATGTCCTCCAGTTCTATTGCTAATAACAGGGGTGAATGATCAGATAGCAATCTAGCTTTATATTCAGTTTTCCTAACTCTCCCTTGAATATATGCCGATAACAAAAGCATATCAATCCTTGAGTATGTTTTATGCCTACTCAAATAATATGAATATTCCTTCTCTCTTGGGTGGTGCCTCCTCCATATATCCACAAGTTTAATTTCCTTCATTGATTTAACCATAAATTTGGCCACTTTATTCTTTTTGCTAATCTTTTGCCCAGTTTTATCCAACATTGAATCCAAATTAAGGTTAAAATCCCTTCCAATCAATATATTCCCTTGCGTATCTACAGTCTTCAAAAAAATATCTTGATAAACTTTTGATCCTCTTCATTAGGTGCATATATATTGATCAAATTCCAGAATTCTGAATATATCTGACACTTTATCATTACGTACCTCCCGCTGGATCTATTATTTCTTCCTCTATTTTGATTGGTACATTTTATTTATCAATATAGCTACACCTCTAGCTTTTGAATTATAGGATGCTACCGCTACGTGTCCTATCCAGTCTCTCTTTAATTTGTTACGTTCCACTTCTGTTCGATGCGTTTCCTGCACAAATGCTATATCTATTTTTTCTTTTTTCAGTAAATTTAATAGCCTCTTCTGTTTAATTTGGTTATGTATTCCATTAATATTTCTTTTTTTTCTTTGGCTTGGCTTCGCGGACGAAGATTTATGGAGGGGGTAAAAAGTCCACGTCAGCTGCAGGCTCGTTTGTGGCTGACAAGTCCGATGCGGGACAGGCAGACACGATTGCAGCGGTTGCAGGGGAAAATTGGTTGGTTGGGGTTGGGTGTTGGGTTTTTCCTCCTTTGATGTATTCTATGTATTCCATTAATATTTATAGTCATATAATTCAACATGGCCATCTTATATCCTGTTTACACCTCATTTCCGCTTCCTCACCACCACCATCCCCCTTTTCCCCATTTTCATCTCTCAGTTTTCCCTTTTTAAACTCAATGTATGACAACACATTTAAAACATAAAATACTTCAACAACTCCCAAATCCAATATTCCCTTAGCCCCAAATGTTCCCCCCCTCCCCCCAACCCTGAGTTGCCCCTTATCCCTTGCCGGGCAACCACAACTCCCCTCTCCATTTGGATTGCAAACCCGGTCGCAAGCGTCAACTGATTTCGCAGTGACGGTTATTCTCTCCCACCCAACCCCCCCCGAAAACACTTTTTTTAACACATATAACAAAGTTAACCCTCTTTTTTTCCCCCTTCCTTTCTTCCCTTCTCTTTAGTTCTTACTTATACATTGTTTTTACATCTTTATATATATTTTATCGCCGTTCTTCATTCTTGTTACAACTCTTCATTTCTCCTACTGTCCTGCAGACGTTCTGGAAATTCTCGTGCTTCCTTCAGATCCGAGAACAGTCTGTTTTGCTCCCCAGGGATAAATATTTTAAGCACAGCTGGATGTCTTAACATAAATTTGCAACCTTTTTTCCATAGGATCGATTTTGCTGTATTAAACTCCTTCCTCTTCTTTAAGAGTTCAAAACTTATGTCTGGGTAAAAAATATTTTTTGACCCTTGTATTCCAATGGTTTATTGTCTTCTCTAATTTTATTCCTTGCCCGCTCCAGTATATTTTCTCTTGTCGTGTATCTCAAAAAGTTTACTAAAACGGATTTTGGTTTTTGTTGTGACTGTGGTTTCGGAGCTAGTGTTCTGTGTGCCCTTTCTATTTCCATTCCTTCCTGCATTTCTGTTATTCCCAGGACTTTTGGGATCCATTCTTTCATAAATTCCTTCATATCTGTGCCTTCTTCATCTTCCTTTAGGCCCACTATCTTTATGTTGTTTCGCATACTATAATTTTCCAACATATCAATTTTCTGAGCTAACAACTCTCGTGACTCTTTACCTTTTTTTAATAATTTTCTTCTTAAGTCATTCACTTCCATTTCTACAGCCGTTTCTCATTCTTCCACATTTTCTACTCTTTTCTCTATTTCCGTCATGACCAGCTCTAATCTATTCACTTTATCTTCTGTGCTTTTCATTTTTCTTTTAATTTCACTAAATTCTAATGTCAACCATTCTTTTAGTGCTGTCATTTGTTCTTGAAAAAAAACTTAATCTTTATTCTGTCCATCTGTTTTACCTTGTATTTCTCTGTGCAGATCTTAGTCTTCTTCTTCCTCTTCTTCTGTGTCTGTACTTGTGGTTGTGTCTTCTTCTTCTCTTCCTTGTATCTGTGTCTCTTCTGACTTTCCTGATGAGTTTCTTGTCTCACTTTGATGGGCTTCTTCTTGCTTGGTTTCTTGCTGTTGGTCCTCTTCTTCTGGGCTACTCATCTGTTGGGCCTCCTGTTGCTGCTCTTCTTTCCTATCACTCCCTTTCCTGTCACTTTCCTCTTCCAGCTGAGAGCCCTGGTGTCGGGCATCCCTCAGCTGGTCGCGTTGTGTTTGCCTGCTCCTTGGCTGAGCCCCTCTCCCATCAGTGTTCTCCTTCTTCTTAGTAAGCGCACTGCGCACGCGTGACTCCTCGCGCTTGTGCAGTTGCGCACTTTTGTTTGGCTCAGAGAGCCATTTTTGCAGTCCAGCGGTCAGGGGGTCGCGACTCTGCGGGGCCTTCACCATCCTCGGAAAACGGGCTCTCTTCTCCACGACGGCTCCCTGTTTCTTCATGCAGGTAAGGCCTTCTCCTTTCTCATCCGGCATCTTTTCTTCTTTTTTTCCCGTTGTTTTTACCTTTTCCTTCTTGGTGCCTTTTTTTCTTTTCTCTACAACTTTATCTTGCCTTGTTTGTTTTTACCTTTTCCTTCTTGGTGCCTTTTTTTCTTTTCTCTACAACTTTATCTTGCCTTGTTTGTTATATTTTGTATTTCTTGAACTTTGCATTTTCTTCACTTTATTTCTTCTTTTCTGGAAAGGGCTGGTATTCCTCTAATGGCCACTACTCCATCATGTGACTCCTCCAAGCCCTCAATTCTTGATTGTTAAAACTTTGAAGGCATCCTGATATCTGAAGGAAAGGCAGGAAAATTAGTAGATTTCTGATCAGGAACTTGAATGCTGAAGTGGTTTGGATAGTTAAAATAATATTCTCTTATTTCTATGTTCCTGATTCAATTCTATTATGTTTATTTTCTGCCACACTAAATATGTATTATATTGTATAATATCTGTATAAATTTGTCACATAACAGATAGCTAAGTACAAGTTTATTGTCCTGTGTACAAATGCAGTGAAATTCGTACTTTCTGCAGCCACACAAGTATATAAGGAGGCATCATTAATATTAGTAGAAATTGTTACCACAGAAAAAGATGCAATAAAAAGATAAATATTCACAGTTGCACTTAGTGCAGGAAAAAGGTGATGTTCAAGTGGCAACAGATCTCTTGGTGATCCCAGAGTAATTTGTGATTAGGCTAGTTTGGAGAAATTCAAGAACCTTATGGAGAAAAAAATACATTTTTGATCTTAGATGTGCTGGACTTCAGGTTTCTGCACTTTCTGTCTGGAGATAGCAGAAAGAATAAAAGTGAAGTGAACAGGTAGTCTGGGAAAGGATATCAAAAATGGTGAACAGTTTGTTCTAAACATATTGTTTAGAATAGCCAAAAGAAAATGGTTATTGACTACTCAGGGCAAAAGTCATGTTGAATAAAGTGTGTTTTTAAACAAAAAAAACAAAGATATTTGACCTGGGTAAAATAGAATCCAAGCTTGACAAGCAAATCTGTAATTGAAAAGTCTAGAGCTTTTTAAGGTGGAGATATGCATTCCCATGAAAGAGAAGTAGAAAAATTAGAACCTGGCCTTCACAGATTCAGAGGGATTTAAAAAGAGACAGAAGGTAGTATGAGGAAAAAAAACTGAGAGCAAACATTAGGGCTAACACACGTTAGCCCTTGCATTCTGTGAATCATGCTAGTAAATCTCCTCTGCACCCTCTCCAACAACATCACATCCTTTCTAAGATAAGGGGCCCAAAACTGCACACAGTACTTCAAATTAGGTCTCAACAGTGTCCCACAGAGCCTCAGCATCACCTCTTTACTCTTATACATTATTCCTCTTGAATCACTCAAGAGTTGAAACTTACAGGGGTAAAACAGACAATGAAAAATAGCGATTCAGAAAGTTATAGTTGAACACTATGTTAAAAGAGGGGATGTTTGGAGAGGAAGAGTTAAAACAAGTTCCTGAGAGTAAAATTCTTTAGCAGTTGTTACAGTTGGAAAGGATGGAGTTAGAAAAATATAGAACAGAGAGAGAGAGAGAGAGAGAGAGTGAAAACAAATGCAACATGAGTTAGAAAAACTTAGATTTCAGGCAAGGGAAGAAGATTTTAAAAAAGGGAGGAAGTGGAAAAACAAAGGGAGTTTGCAAGAAAGAAAAGAGAAGAAGGAGATCCATTTCCTGGTCTTTGTGAGAGTTTTATGACTAGTAAGGAGGTGAAGTGAGTTCCTCCTTTAATAAGACTGACATTGATAAATACTTTCAACATTTTGAGAAAGTTGCTCAGAGTTTAAAAGGCCCAAGAAACCATTGGTCCCTCATGTTACAGAGTGTGATTAAAAGAAAGGCTCAGTGGGCTTATTCTGCCCTTACCATCCAACAAAATGCTAATTATGGTGCTGTAAACCAAGCTGTGCTTAATGCTTATGAATTGGTTCCAGAAGCTTATAGACAAAAATTCAGGACTTTGAGAAAATCGTGACCCAGTCTTCTACAGATTTTGCCTATGACAAAGCTGTGTGCTTTGATTGATGGTGCACATCAAAAGAGATAAATGGTGATTATAACAGACTGAGAGAGTTGGTATTAGTTGAGGAAATTAAAAGATGTGTTCCTAATAACAGAAAAGCATACTTAGATGAAACGGGAGTGGAAACTTGGCAGGATGCTGCTAAATTAGCAGATGAGTATGCTTTAACGCACAAAGTTAAATTTGTACCAGATAAAACTTTCTAAAAGGGTCATGTGGAATATCCAAGTAAGTTAGAAAATAAATGAGGAAGTAGTGCTATGGGTAAAGAAGAAGGGAAGCAAGAAAATGAAAAAACTTTGGATCCCCTTTGCCACTATTGATAGAAACCTGGTTATGTGAAAGCAAATTGTTCCCTGTTAAGGGGGAGAAAAAGAAAAGGAGGCAGCACCAGATGCCTGTATTCAAAGAGATGAAATACATAGAATTAAAAAAGGTTCTGGACTTGCTGGTAAAATTAGGACGGAATTCAAATATTTTGTGTCAGAGGCTAAGGTTTCGTTAGAGGAAGGGTCACCACAGGTGACGTTAAAAATCCTTCAAGATACTGGGGCTGCCCATTCACTTATGTTAAACAGTGTTTTGGAGTTTGGTGATAAGACTATCACAGATGAAATAAATTTGATTTGAGGTTGGGGGGGGTGGGGTGGTTCGAAGTTGATACCTTTGCACAAGATAATGTTGAAATCAAAATTAGTTAATGGACCTGTTACAATCGGGATCAGATCAAGTTTACCAGTGGATGGAGTTTCGTTGTTATTAGGAAATGATCTTGCAGAGGGTAAAGTTGTCCCTGCAGTGAGGTTAATAGATAAGCCAGTCATTGATGAGACAAAGGCAAATTCTGATATATATCCAGCTTGTGAAGTAATGCGGGCTATGAGTAGGAAGTTTGCCAGTGAAGACAGCGCTGATTTAAAAGGGTCAGAAGTCTGTGATAGTGAACAACAGCACTCAGGTTGTAATGACCTGCCAAAGGATTTGTCATTATCCCAAAAGAAGTTTATAGAGAGGCAGAACAGAGATTCTGATCTTACCGATGTGAGAGATAACTCTCTTCTGATGGAATTAAGAAAGTGCCAGTTAGATATTATTTCAAGGAAGGTGTGTTGATGAGGAAATGGAGATCACCTGATATCCCCGCCAATGAAGAATTGGCAATTGTTCACCAGGTTGTAGTTCCGAAAGCCTAAAGGTTTACCCATAGACCCAGTCCGTAGTATACATGAGGTTAAAAATGGCTGGAGTCCAAAGGGTTAAATGTCTCTTGACTTAAAATCTAAAGCATGTTGTTCAAAGTTTATATTTTGCAAACTTCTGCAAAGTTCACCACAAGAAAATTTGTATGCATTTCCCACTGTTCAGTTGCCAAAATGTTGTTGTTTTGATTTGACTCTTCCAGTTCCTATAAAAGTAACTTAATAGATGCTCTGAAGTAACTGTTTTGAATTTTATAACATCTTTGTAAGTCTATATGGCATTTCTCAACAAATTTGATGGCATATAAGACCCACAGGCATATAAGACTCCGCCCCTCCCCCCGTTCAGTAGGGAATATTAAGAATTTTCTAAAATGTGTTTATAGTACTTACAGGTAAATGTCTCTCATTTCTTCGACCTGCACAAGCCACTGCAAAATGAAGCAATTTAATTTTACACAACCGGTCAGAATTGTAGTTTTCACTTTTAATACCACATGGAGCCTCTCTCAGCAGCAAATGTCATGTTCCCTCTGCACCCTCACAGCGACCATACTCTTGTTGTCACCCGCAAATCCTTACCTCTCTGTCAAAGCTGCAGTGCAGCCATAGCGCTGTCCATGCTGCAGGACTTGGCACACACTACCTGGCTCATCTGCCACCAGGGCTGGGTCAGGCCATTGCTTCTCCCCGATAGTGTTCAGCACCCAGTGCCCACAGTGCACAGGGCCTGCCAAGAAACTGGGGCCGGTGAGCAGGAGCCATGCACAGGGTCCACTGGGAAACTGCGTCCAGCAAACAGGAGGCCGGTTCTCCGTGTAACAGCTCACCATCCCCTGGTGTGGGCAGCAGGAGAAGCTGAGCCACAGCTGTATGCACCCGAGACCCTGAGTCTTTGCTTGCTAGAAGAACCTACCGGTCGGTAATCAATTTCTCCTGCACATGCACGGCAGTATCGCTCATGTCATGCAACGTACAGATCACGCTAATTTTAACTAACTTCGCATATGGGGGATATTTTTGAGCCAATTATTTGGAAAAAAAGTGGGTCTTGTATACCGTCAAGCAGGGATATAATTCTTGCCTTTATGAATTTTCAATGTCCAATGGAGGCAGCAGATTCTTGCAGTTTTAATGAGGGCAAATCATTAAGAAATGGCCCAGTGAAACACTTCCAGTGCTGTTTCTACTTGCAGGGAGTTGTTTGACAAGGCACTTTACAAAATGCCTCAAACAAAGCTCATAAGGTACATTTTTATGTTGCCAGACCTGTGGTTTCATTTCTTGGTGCTTTCAAATTCATGGTTAATTTTTGTGTTTACTAAGCTTGTGTTTATTTGAGAAATTTGTGGATCTTTTATTTGTTGGATTAAGAATAGAGAATATCAAATTTGATAGAAACATCAGGAATTTTAAATAATTTGGGAAGAATTTGATTGCAAAAAGCCTAATTCGAAGAATGACTTTGTGGTCAGTATTTGAATTAACGTGAATCCATAGTGAAAATGTCAGAATAAATCCTCAACTGTGAGATTAGTTTAGAGATTAATCTTAGAGATTAAGATTTTTGAGATTAAGAGTTGGTCATGCAATGTAAAATGCTTCCTTTGGCCCACCCAATCAATTCCTCGTCTCCACTAATCCCATGTAGTAACATTTAGTTCAAATTGCCGTAGCAATTCAAATCCTCATCTGATTGTCTCCAAAGTGTTGGGAGAATATCTACTTCTATCACCCATTCAGACAATGTTCCAGATTCCAACCACACAGTGGGTGGACAAAAAAAATCTTAAAATCTCTTCTAAAAAATCATCCCTTAACTCGTGTCTTCTAGTTTTTGTCTCTTCTGTTATAGGGAAAATTTTCTTACTATCTATCCTATATCTGCTCCATAATTTTGTACACAATTACATCGCTTGCATCTTCTTTCTGCACCAAAGAAAACAACCGGTCTCTCAAATCTATTCTCAGAATTAAAATGTGTTATATTCCAAGTGTGAATGTAATTCTAAATGACAAAGCAACTTTTTTTTGCAGTGTCTGTTTGAGGGATCTCATCCTTTGTGTTTGCATTCAAAGGCCAGTTTAAACAACTTTTGAAGATAAGAAATCTGCAGATGCTGGGGTCTAGTGCAGCCCAGAAAAGCGCTGGAGAAACTCAACAGGTCATGCAGGATATGTAGAAAGTAAAGGGCAGTCAACGTTTTGGGCCTGAGCCAAAATGAAGCGAAATCCAGCTTTTATAAAGCAAGTTTCTACCTGGAAGTTCCTACTATTTTCTCATTTCCAACATAATTGGTTTTGATGTTTTATGTACTGAAAACTCATGTTGCAATAAACTTACATGGGGTCACAATTGAAGGCTTTGATCTATGGTATTTTCATTCGTATAATGCATATTCACATAATGCACAGAAAAACATAAATCGAGTCAAAATATTTTTGTATTGTGTGCACACACCTATACCGCGCAGGTGTAGTATTTTACATTTCAACTTACAAGAGCAATTTGCATTTACTTGGGACATGAGACAAAGCACATTCCATAGTCCCACTATCCGTCACAGTTCTTTCCCACAAATAACACCCAATCACCTTCACCCAGAGGTGTCAATCACTCACTATATCGATGATATCCTCCTGCAGCATATTAACAAGCTTTGGAGAGGAATCAATTAAATAGTTCGAAGGCTTCAGAGTTGAGCAGGATTTGAATTCTGTTATGATTTAAAAACCTTTCATTAAATCCTACCTTAGTTAAAAATAGTGTGCAATTGAGAATTTTATGGTTTGATTTGATATAATGAAGATGATTAAACTGATGCCATAGGGCAGAATAATCCTTATGTTGGCTCAGATCAAAAGCACTTCATATGTTAATCTCCCTCAAGGGACAGGTCTGGGCAATTAACATTGATAAATGGCAGTGCCTAGCCAGAATATCCCATTTCTCGGATTACCATGGCATTCAGGCCAAGGGGAAATTCCCAAATTCAAAATTTCCCACACCTGCTATAAATTGTGCACGATCTTTGAACATGTCAAAATATTCTCATCTAGCGCGCGTGCCTGCGCATATTACACACAGGGTAGGCGTACCTTGTTTGTAAAAAATGCGTATAATGCTTGCATTGTATGCGTAAAAAATACGGTACTTGAAGTTCACTTTGAATTTAAATTTTGGTGTCTGGATATTAGTTGTTGAATGATACTCGATAAGCCAAGAATGATTTTAAAGAATTCATCCTCTTAATTAAGTGTTTTTAAAATTGAATCTTTCTCTAATCCTCTCTACGATGTCACCTCCATTGCACCCAGACTAGATCTTTAAAAAAGTTCCAAGTTAAATTTCCTCTTCTGTACCTGGTTAATTTTGATTCTTAGTCAGTGGATCTTTTACTGTCACAAATTCTGCCTTCCACAGTAACCGTGCATATTGGTTTTAAGCCTCCTTTATCAATTACTTATTTCATACGGAGATCTGAGCATGGCTAATAAGTGCAACCCAAAAGTTTTGCTTGGAAATTAACTGTCAATCTCACAGAAGCTAAGTATAATTTGCCAGTTTGATAATTCAAATGTATTTTAAATGAAACTTCAAAGACGTACACATAATTTTAATAGGTTCTGTTTGTTGAGTTTTTTTTAAACGGACCAAAAATAGTTAATGATGATGTCTGTTGTTTTTCGAAATTGAGTTTTGGAAAATCTTACCAACAGCTGAATTAGACCACCCCCCCTCCACCAATTTAACATTGCCTATTAATCAAAGTACCTCTGATTCCACAGCATTCTTGGAACTACATTTGGGCATCTGACTAAATATCCAGTTGAAACATAGAAACATAGAAGTTAGGAGCAGGAGTAGGTCATTCGGCCCTTCGAGCCTGCTCCGCCATTCAACGAGATCATGGCTGATCTTAAAGTTCAGTCCCCCGTCCCCGCCTTCTCTCCGTAACCTTTAATACCCTTATACTGAAGAAATAGATCTAATTCCCTCTTAAATAGATTTAATGAACCTGCCTCTACTGCCCTCTGTGGCAATTAATTCCACAGATCCACAGATTGAATGCCTACAGCAGGGCTTAACCACATCCTTACAATCATGTAAAAGTGATATTGATCCAAACCTGAATAATAACAGTTGAAGACTTCTTTGATGTAAAAATTGGGAGGGAATGGGGAATATGTAAGATCACTCAAAACAAATTGCATTTCAGTGTTGAAGGAGAATAGGTTCTCAATATACACTGAGTGACTCTAATCTTTTTGTGTATGGAACTTTTAAAGAAACGTAGTATTTTGTTTTCACTGACCATTTTGAAATTGTGTTTTCCTGGTATGACTTTTAAATACCTGGTGGCAAGGCTGACAGTGTTGTATTATTTTCCTTCTGTCATGCCAGTTCATCAGGGATAAGAGAGGAACTGCATCATCGGTAGAATTCTCCATTCATTTGTAAGACCCTACCATTTAGTACTGTATCAATCAGTTTGCTTTTCTGAATGGTCAACTTTGTGATGAATTTGATATCTGAAAATAAATTTTGAAATGGGGTAGCAACATTAGAGTGTAGACTGTAAACAAAGTCTGATTACTTTTAGATGACTGAAGAAATAATTTCAGTTGAGAACTATAATTTTGGACTCGAGCACAAACCACAATAAAACAACATACGGTGTTAATTCTTGCCCAGAATTTCACAACACTTCTGATGTAAGTTTCTAAGTTGTTGCAAAGGATTTTGGTTATAATTTTTTGAAGTCTCTGAGTTTCCCATCTACACTTGGTGAATTCCAGGCAGCGTAAGGGAGCTGACATAAAACAGTATTATTCACAAATAAGAATCTATGTCAAAAGCCTTCTGTGTTGATCATTCTTTGCTTTCAGTGTAATGATCAATTCCAATATAAAGGTAAGTAAAAGTAACAAACTTACAATGCAGGGCCCTTCCAGTAACCAGATATTTTTGGAAATTTAATGAACTCTTTTTAACGTCATTTTATGATGCTTGAGAAACAGTCTTACAAAGAAAAAGATGGTAGAATAACATTGATGTCAGATGTTGTGAACTGTTTTGTAATCTATGCACTGACGCAAAGTATCTGAACAGTAAGGAGGAGGAGGTAAAACACAGGATTCTGCGGACACCGTGGTTCAGTGAAAAAACACACAAATGCTGGAGAAACTCAGCAGCTCTTGATGTAGCAAAGATGAAGAGACAGAACCAACGTTTTGGGCTTGAGTCCTTCACCATTGCTACATCACGGCACTGTTTGACCTGCTGAGTTTCTCCCACATTTGTGTGTTTTTTCAGTAAGAAGGAGGAGGTTGTTCAATGAATCTTTGCCTGCTGAACTGGGAAGTTTCGAGTGCTGCTCTTTATTTGACCAATAAAGCCTTCTCTTGTTGTTTGTTGTGGTTTAAACATTGATAGCAGTGATTTGATGTTGCTGTTTTTTAAAAAATGACCAATTCTCCTGAAAAAAGTTTATCCGACGTAGGTACAGTCTTGTCCATTTCAGAAATTCAGAGTTGTACTGTAGTTGCTTCATGATTTTGTCTTTGTCCATGCCCAGATTTAGTCAGGTTATTTGTACCCTTCTATTCTGTAATCTTTTTAACTTTTTTTTTAATGTCTCCTGATCATTTGCTCTTCTAAGCCTCATCTTTGCTACAGCCCCTAATGGGACATTGAATAGATTTTCCTGCTTTTTCGTGTTTTATGTTTAAATATTGTTCAGCTACAATGTTTTACACTTCTGGGGAATGATTTTCACCTTGAATGACAACCACCTTCAAGTAAAAATAGATATTGAACCAAAGAAGGACCAATTAAGACAATGAGTTCTGGTGACATCTTGTGTGATCTTGATTCATTCACAACATAAAATCAAAAAGTTAAGCGTGTTCAGAAAAATATATTTTATGGTGAAATTTGCCAGAGAAAGGTTGCGGAACCCCCTACCTGTCCTCCCCATCTGCCATCAGTTTTCTGAATTGACAATGAACCACAGGCACTCTCACTTTCTTTTTTTTCCATCGTTCTTTATGTATGTGTAGAACGCCATTGGGTTTTTCTTCATCCTACTTGCCATCGTTGTCTTATGCTCCCTTCCAGCTCTCTTGTCCTTTGTTGCATTTATGCTCTGACCACTGCTTGTCCTTCAATTCACACTACTCATAACGTCTGATATTTTCCCAACTACTTCATCATTTGACCTTACACTATGGTTTCTATCCCCCTGCCTAGCAACTTTAAACTCTCCAAAACAGCTCAACCAAACTGCCAGCAAGGATATGGGTCCTTCTCTGGTCCAGGTTCAACATGACCTTTTTGTACCAGTCATTATTTTCCCAGAGAGATCCCAATGATCCACAAACCTGAACCCCTGTACAACTCCTTAGCCCTGCATTCACCTGCTATGACTTCATACTCTTGCCCTCATTAATGCCTGGCACAGACAGCAATCTAAAGATTGCCACCTTTGAGGTCCTGCTCTTTTGCTTCCTACTGAATTCCCACTATTCAACTTTCAGGACCTCATCATTTTTCCTATTTATGTCATTGGTATTAATATGTAACACGACATTGACCTGCTCACCCTCCCTGTCAAGAACTGTATGGACTGATTAGAGGCATCTCTGATCCTGGCACATGGGAGGAAATATACCATCCAAGAGTCTCAACTCCTTCCACAAAATTTCCTGTCTATTCTCCTCACCAATGAATTCCCCTGTTGCTTTCCCCTTTTTTTCATCCTTTCTGAACCATAGAGCCATGGCTCTTTGCCAAAAACCTGGCTTCTGGACTTTTCCCTGGTAGTTTGTTCCCTCCCCCCGCCCCCCAAACCCACAGCAGTATCTAAAGTATTATTCAGAGGAACAGCCACAAAGTTCCCTGCACTAACACCCTATTCCTTTTCCTTCTCCTGACAATCATCCAGCTACCTGTTTCCTGCCTCATGTATGACTGCCTCCCTATAACTGTTGTGTGTCACTCCCTCTGCCTCCCGAATAATATGGAGTTCATCCATTTCCTTAAGTCCGTCTGTGTGCAGCGGCAACTGAATGGACTTCTCACGGTGTAATCATAAGGGGCATTTGTGCTGTCCTGGATTTCCCACATTGTGCAGGAGGAGCATACTACTGTTCAGACTGTACAGTATCTTAGCGAGCTGCTCTAACGGCACTGTTGCTGACCCAGGAGAGGGGAGAATGCCATCATTTCTGTATTTGCTTTAAATGGTCTAGGAAAGCACCGATGACATTTGTAAGTAAAATTTGGCAACCGTGAGATTCGTGCCCAAGAAGGAAGCACCTGTGCTCGGTAGCGGCCATAAGGGGTTGCAGACTCTGGGGTAGCAGCGGACTGGCATAGGCACCAGAAACCGGGAGACAACCCTGTTGAGAAGGAGAAACATGAGAGACATCCCTTCAGGATGGTGATTACCACAGCAGACCGGTGAGGGGCTCACACAGGCTACAGCCGACTTGCAGTCAGGGGACCCCCACAGGCCAGGCATCGGAGCTGGGATTCAAGAGGGTGCTGAGGGCAAAAAGGGCTCCCGAAGAGCCTCGGGCGCTGAAAGCTTCCTACTAGTATCATAGGTTTGGATCTGGAGCTCGGTTTGCCAATGAATCGAACAGGAGTCTGTGCAGCTGCAGAGGCGGTGGGAGCGCTGGAGGCAAATCCACGGACACTCAGGGACTCTGAAGGGACTCTCTTGCTTCTCTTGGTCTTGTACGCTAAGGGGTGCCAAGCAATATTAATGGTGATTCATTGTCTGCCTTAAGGCAGGCAAAAGTTAAGGTATATCATGTATGTTATATTCTTAATGTATTATTACTTGACATAAAACTCACCTGCCCTTGCATGTTCCTTTTTTCTAAAGGGCTGCTATGATGTGCGCTGCTTCCTCAGCCTCTGCTTGCCAAAACCTCAAAGTCCTAGTCTTATACTGCCCACTGCTGCACTGGTTACACCATTTGAGCTCCCTTTCCTTAATTGGCTAGTTAATTTTCTCTTTCTAATTTAATTTAATGTATATTATTTTTGTACACGCGTGCATTCTGCCAATAGGAAAATTAAAAGTGAAATTCCTTCCAGGTATTGGCACATTAACATTCCAACTACCCGTGTAGGAGCGCATGTGGATCGGGTGGTGAAGAAGGCCTTTAGGCTTGCCTATCTAAATCAGTGCATAGAATAGAGGAGTTGGGAAGTAATGATCAAACTGAACAAGGCATTGGTGAAGCCAAATTTGGAGGACTGTGTGCAGTTCTGGTCACTGATTTATAGAAAGGGTATTAACAAGATAGAGGGAGTGCAGAGAAGATTTACAAAAATGTTGCCTGGGTTTCAGCATCGGGAATACAAGGAAAGATTAAGCAAACTAGGTCTTTATTCCTTGGAACGTAGAAGGCTGAGAGGGGATTTGATCGAGGTGTTTAAGATAATGAGAGGGATAGATAGAGTTGATGTGGAAAGGCTTTTCCCATTGAGAGTAGGAGAGAGGGATACAAGTGGTCATGGGTTGAGAGTTGATGGGCAAAGGTTTAGGAGTAACATGAGGGGGAACTTCTTTACTCAGAGAGTGGTTACTGTGTGGAATGGGCTTCCGGGAAAGGTGGTGGAGGCAGGGTCAATTTTGTCATTTAAGAAAGAGTTGGATAAGAATATGGATGGGAGGGGGATGGAGGGATATGGGTAGAGTGCTGGTAAGTGGGATTAGAGGAGGGTACTTGGATCAGTGCAGACTAGAAGGGCCAAATTGGCCTGTTTCCGTGCTGAAATTGTTATATGGTTATATGAAGCAGGTGTTCAGCTCCAGCGAGTAAGAATATGTACATTGTACAAAGTATATGACAATAAACTCATTATGATTATCAAAAACTATTGATATAAATTGTTTTAGAAAAATCATTAACATTTAACCACATTACTGTGTTGATTGCTATATGTTGTATGTACTGGGGGAATCTTGCAGAAATGGGGCTTAATATTCTCTGAGACATTTCTGTCTCACAACTAGAATGGAATGATGCAGGAAGTAAATTTGGTATTTAGTAACCAAAGAAAACCTTAGTTGCAGTTTACATTGTTAAACCAGGATGTTCCAGGTTTGCGAAGGAGAAGGGCTGGTCAAAGTAGCCCATTTAGGTCACAAACTAATTCTGGTTTTGGCAGTCCACAGAGAACGGTAAAACAATGTGCATTAACCTGCAGCTACACATTTGTTTTCTGGTTTTTTTTTTAGCTCATATTTAAGATTTATTGTCAGACTACAAACATGACGTCACAAACAACCCTGAGATTCTTTTTCCTACGGGTAAGGCAGATTTACCATAAAAACTGTACTCAACATACACGCATAAACAAATAAAGAAATATAAGCAAACTGATAATAGAGAGAAAAAAAATCAATGAAGTGCAAATGTAAGAGTCCTTAAATGAGTTCCCTGATTAAGTTTGTTGTTGAGTCTGAAGGTGGAGGAGTAGCAGTTGTTCCTGAACCTGGTAGTGTGCGTCTTGTGGCACCTATACAGGACCTCTTTCTTGAGGGTAGCAGCAAAAACAGAGCGTATGTTGGGTTGTGTAGGTCCTTGATGATTGCTGCTGTTTTCCGACGGCAGCGTACCCTATAGATGCTCTTGATGGTGGGAAGGGTTTTGCCTGTGGTATCCTGGGCTGTGTTCACTACCTTTTGGAGGGCTTTAAGCTCAGGGGTATTGATATTCCCAAATCAGACCATGATGCAGCCGGTCAGTGCACTTTGCACCACACATATGTAGAAATTTGCCAATGTCGTACCAAACCTCTGCAAATTCCTGAGGAAGTAGAGGCACTGATGTGCTTTCTTCATGACGCCATTAGTGTGTTGTACGGTGCAGGAAAAATCCTCCGAGATAATGACTCCCAAGAACTTAAATTTGCTCACCCTCTCCAACTCTGATCCCCAATGTTCACTGGATCGTCCCTTCCTTGCTTTTGGTGACATTGAGTGCGTTTGTTGTTGGTGCACCATTTAGCCAAGCTCAATTTGCCTAATAGAAGTCAGCTGGCTAATCAAGTAATTTGATCTGTCCCCAACAGGCTGTGTTGATGAATCTGTTAACAGTGAAAATATGGAGGCCTACGTGGTGTACAGATGAGTTTTTGTTATCACACTGGGGTTCTGCTTATAATTGCAGAAGTTCTGTATATCTTGGACTTTGATGGCGTGATCAGCATTACGTTTCCTTTGAGACCCTTCTGACAAAGAATAATTTAACTCAAAATTTATCTCCGATGATTAAAATTTTTTATTCTTGGCCTGCTTAGACACATTTCATATTGTTACTGGAGTATCAGCAATCTGCTTCCCGTAGTGTTCTTCAACCTCAGAGAACTGCCCTTTTACACTAAAAAAGTTTCTGAAAAATGTAAAATTATTATTTTATGACCATCTTGTGCCTTGTATTGATTTTTCTACGCTGCTCTCGAAACTCTGGAAAAAGTATGTGGCTGGTTATCAAGAGGCTTATGTTTAATCTGATACTTTGCTTGGATACGCAATTGTTAAAGAAAGCATTTGTCTAACTTTCTTGGCAGCACTGTACCAAAACAGCAAAATCTATCAAAAGTTAAGTGTCTGGCCGGGCTTCAGACTTTCAGTTCTGGTTAACTAGCGCTGAAATACTGTGTGTAATCTTTGTAAGACGAGCTTTCCTTGTAATTGCAGAACTTTGGCTGCCTTGCAGATCTACAGCAGCTTGCTGAGTTGAGCAGTTTAAATTGAACCTTGACATAGATGGTTTGTGCAGCTTACTTTAAATTTGATGAATTCAAAGTGCTGCCAGTGTGAGCACCCCAAGCTTACGAGCTTTTGCAGCAGAAATTGATAGTTTTATTTCTTTCTCCCTAATTTTTGGCAATGGTTCTTTTTTGCCTGTTTAATATCAATTAGAAATGTGCTTTCTTGGATTTTTATTACTACAGTAGAAATTTTGTATCTTTTCCTTAATGGGATTTTGCTAAATTAATACGAGGGAAAGATGAAAGAGTCTAACATGGACATGTGTCTCCAGTAGCATAACAAACTTATTAAAGCTTCAGATGGCAATTTGTGTTTATTTAGATCGTTGATATCAGCGAAAACAAAACAGTTTCCTTTATTACTATAGAAAAAAAAGTATTTGTGTATTTGGTGAGGGCAGTATTGTTTGTGGAAGTAAGACTAGCCCAAGATTTGACCCATGGCAAAACTCAATGGCTGATTACTGGTAGTTATGTTCGAGAACAATAAGCAACTTGGTTCAAGTACAAAAAGAAACCTTGGAGAACCCGAGAATCATAGTTCAAGGAAAGAGTTACATTTTGTCACAATAAAGAGAGATATTTTCAAATACTTTTCATTGAAGTTTTATCAAGTGACGTTATCAAACTGGATCATTAGTCCTGCATATCAAAAAGCCAAGCAAAAGCATTGCTTTAGACAAAATTCAGTTGAAAGCTCCTGAGAAAACAAATTTGTCTGTTAGGAATTGTGTAGACCAGTGGTTCTCAACCTTTTTCTTTCTACTCACACACCACTTTAAGTAATCCCTGTGCCATCAGTGCTCTGTGATGAGTAAGGGATTGCTTAAGGTGGGATGTGGGTGGAAGGGAAAAGTTTGAAAACCACTGTTTTAATTGTACCTGATTGACTTGTTATGTGCACGGTTTCATAACTCCAAAAGAAATGGGCCAATGACAATTTTTCTCAAACAAAGTATTTCAGTAACAATTGGGTCTAGAGCAGTGATTCTCAACCTTCCCTTCCCACTCACATCCCACCTTAAGTAACCCCTTACTAATTACAGGGCACATGGATAGCTGAAAGTGGAAAGAAAAAGGTTGAGAACCATTGGTGTAAACTGCTTCAATTGTTTTGATGTCACTCAATTAATTTTTGGAAGCAGATGGAAGGAGAGTAAATGTTGGAATAGAATTGGGTTGGAGTGCAACATACAGTGACAAAGGTTTAATACTGTGGATGTATTGGGAAGGGTTGTGGCTGTCATGTGACAGCACTGCCCCCTACCTTGTTGGAGGATACACCAGCTGCCAATCAAGGTTTGGATCCATGTAAATTACTGGACTGGACTCTCCAGGCTGCTTGTACTTGGCCTTGGCTGTTGTAATTGGATTAACTCTCCTGGCACTGAGCCATTGGTACCCTGTAAATGATCTGGGTACCATGGGTATTATAAAAGTACCGTGTGTTCTTTGTTCTCTCTCTTTACCAGTTTGGGACCACCCTCCTTCACTCCAGGCCTAGAAATATGGAAGGGTGCTGGAGAAACTGTTGATAAGATGTGCACTGTTAAAAGGGTTGGGAGTGTTTAATTAGTGTCCATTGTAGCAGAGAGCCGTGCCTGCTCTGAGTCGAGGGGTGGTGGGGCATTGTAGTGGTTTTTCCTTGATCATTGTATGTGGGTATTTTGTTCCCAAGCTATTTTCCCCACATTCGTTATTGTCCGCTATTACTTTCCCATGGCTGCTGTAAACTGTGGGTGTCCTGCATCAGTTACCATTTCCCACACTTGCCTTCTGTAAATAAAATCCTTCCCCATCGAAACTGTTCAGAGTCCTTGCCTTTGAGACCTGTTTCCTCACTCACAACAGCGGCATACGTCTTAATTGTATACGTAAAGTCTTTAACTTAATATGTTTATTTTGCCTGATATGACTCCATATTCAAAGCACTTGAGCATGGTTCTATTACAGTTTTGGTTGTATTTGAACAGTTGTACCCATTTCTGAATGAATCTTCCTCTTCTTTAACAGCAATTCATCGGTATTTCCGGTTGCTCATTTATGGAGTTTCTGAAGGGCAGCAGGGACTATTGCCAGGCGCAGCACGGCCTCCTTGCAGACAAGTGAACCCTGTCTCTTATTTCAACTACTCTGTTGGGAAACCACCATAAACGGAAAAGCAGCATCAACAAACTGGGATTCCTCTGGATACTGGATTTAAAAGTTGGATAATTTGAGAAGGCAAAGGACAATTGTTCTTTGAACGACTTTGTCTGGATGGGGTAAATCTACTTGTGTTTTGTGCACTTGGATGCTTTAAGGAGCACCATTGCACAGAGACGCCAACTTAAGGAAGTGCCAGGTTCAACTGGACTTTATATTCCATGCACTCAATCCAACTGTTTGGAGGTTTAAAAGCACAAGTACCAACAGTGAAGACGAGCACAGTTCTGCATAGCATCTCCATTTTAAAAAAAATTAAGTACTGCAGCCACAATGAACCGCCCAGCCCCAGTGGAAATATGTTACGAGAGTATGAGATTTCTGATCACACACAACCCAACTGATGCTACTCTCAACAAGTTCACAGAGGTAAACACAAATTTAACTTCCAAGATCATTTAGTAAAGAATGAAATCAACATGGAAACTGATTTTTTAAAATGGTTTCTGATTGATATGTGGCATCAGTAGAGAGTTTAGAAGGAAATGATTATAATCAGTGATACATTTTTATTCCAAAGATTTCAAACCCAGTGCAGATGGAGGAAGAGATTTTCTTTAAAACCAACCTCCTCTTTTCAAAGTCATGGAAATACAGGAGAGAACATTCTTGGGAAAAAATTTGTTATAATTTGCTGCACAAGTTTCCTTTGGTGCATGTTGAAGCACAAAACAATAGTTCGAATCTGACCTGTCTCTTTAATTTTGAATAAAATCCAGCCACAACTCTAGTCTCTCATATATTATAAACCCTATTGAGCAAGACCTGAGGGTCACTACTAAAATAATAACCATAGCTTGTGAGGCACCAATGACGTGTTTGATACTTTTGCAAATATTTCTGATTTTGTTTTGTATTTCTCATGCCAACAGGGTCACAGATTATCAGCTAGAAAATACCTCTAAGCAGGTGCTAGAAAATTCATTTTCAGACATTAATTAGCACCATAAATTTTGTAGATAATGATAACATTCAAATATTTAAGACTTTTTTCTGTTCTGCATTATGGATAACTCAGGAAGGTTGTCACAGAATACAGCATGTGTTCACTGATCTAATTCTGTTGAAAATGTAGTGAGAGAAATGTCGGATGGAACTTAATCTGGACAAGTAAGAAATGAAGCATTTTGGAGAACAAATGGAAGAGGAAAGTGTACAGTAAATGGAAAGATCCTTTGGATTATTAATCTGCAAAGGGATCTTGTGATGCAAGTACATAGTTTCCTAACAGTGGCAAAACAAATGGATAAGGTGGTAAGAAGGCTTCGAACATACTGTCAGTAAAGGCACTGAGTATAAGAAGCAGGAAGTTATGTTGCAGTTGTATAAAACTTTGATTAGGCCACATTTGGAGTATTGCATTCGGTTCTTGTTGCCACTCTAGAGGAAGGATGGGAGTCTTTGAAGCAGGTGCAAGAGGTTCACCAAGATGTTGCCTGGATTAGAGAGGATTAACTATCAAGAGAGACTTCGGTTGTTTTCTCTGGAGCATCATAGGCTGAGGGGGTGACCTAAGACAGGTATAAGTATCTAAAATTCAAAAGATAAATAGACTAGACCAGGGGTGTCAAACTCAAATTCACGGAGGGCCAAAATTAAAAACTTGGACTAAGTCGAGGGCCGAACTAAATATTTATTGAAAATTTTCAACAACATCTGCATGTTTTCTCTTCTTTCAACATATGTAATGTTAAACTTTAGGATATAACTTTAGGAGGATAATGTTACAGGTCAGGAGTAGGTAGCTCAAGTTCACCCTTTGCTTGACCTGAGGGAAACCTATTTGGTCCCTGTGGAGATGTAGTCAGCATTCACAGGCTGTGTCCATTTTGGCCTGCATCAGGACTCAGCATTTCCTGCTCACTCCTCAGGCTCTAGGCCTCTATTCACCCTCGACCCACCATCCCTCTACCTGACCAGTCCTTTACCCAACTTCTACTCACCCCTCACTCCACTCGCTCTGCCTCTACCCACCCTATCCTATACACGCTCCTCTACTGCCTCTCCCCTCAACCTGTTCCTCCCACTACCCGTCTCTCACCCTCTAATCACCCCTCCACTACTCGCCCTGCCCCTCCCATTTTACCTCTTCCCTATCCACCCCTCCTTCTACTCATCCCTCCCACTAACTGCCCCTCGCACCACCATAACTTCCCCTGCCCATTACTCCTCACCTACACCCTCTGCCCACCCCTGCTTACCCACCCACTCAGGCCCAGCGTGCTGCCGATCAGCCTTTGCGGACAGCCACCATTTCTCCCTTCATGTGCAGGGCCGAACCAGCCGTCCCTGGGGTCCGCGTGGGTGCAAGCGCTGAAGGCCATGGCGACCGGGAGAAGTGTGCTCGCGCTGTGGAAGGGCCGTCTGGTGCCAGTCGCGCGGGGCTCGCGCTGCCCGGGGGCCGTGCGCAGCCTGCCATGCCCGTCACGCCGACAGGAAATCACAGGCGCTCGCCAATCCGCCGCACCGCTCGACAGGTGGGAGAAGTGACTGGTTGAGCGGGGAACCTTCCAACTGGCTTGCCGGCTGATGACATCGACAGACTTCTCGTGTTACAATTTCTCGTGTTACAATGGGGAAGGATGTGCAATGAAGGGGGAGGATGGTGGGGGTGACATTACCAAAAAACAGCATCGGCTCTCGCTGCAGGGCGGGCCACCTCTAATACATTTTTGAAATGATCTTGCGGGCCAAATATAATTATATCGCGGGCCAAATTTGGCCAGAGTTTGACATGTGTGGACTAGAAGGTCTTTTTCAAAGAGTGGAAATGCCAAATACTGGAGGTTTAAGACATAGAGGGAAAGAAGATTTGCAAGAGTGGTATCCTCTGGAACTCACTACCGGGAGAGGTGGGAGAAGAAGATTCAATATCTATGTTTAAAAGCCGTTTAGATAGACACGTGAAGAGACACAGAGGATCATGTGCAGGCAGGTGGGATTAGCTTAATTTGGCATCCTAGTTGGCACAGATATGATAGGTTGAAAGGCCTGTATTTTGTGTTCTATCTATTGTTCTGGCTAGAGATTTTTCTTTTGGGAGGGAGGCATTTTATCAATCTACTCTTTTTTAAATCTAAACTTATCAGATACTGGAAACCAAAAATTAATGATGTAAAAGCACTCAGGGGAGGATCCAAGTAGAAAGAGAAAGTTAAGATTCATTTGGGTTGGTATCCTTTGGGAATTGGTTGTGACAAACAGATGAAAACTAAAATGTTCACCCTTTTTTCTTGAAAAATGCTGTTTGATCATCGATTTCATTTTTTTTGTTTTGGGAGGTTGTTCCACTTCAGAATGAGCTTGGCTATTTGCTGAGGTTGGGTGGGGGGGACAAAGACAGGCTTTGGGTATGTATATATGCATGAATGGCTTTGTTTATTGAATTTTGTAAATCTGTGAAAACTAAAATAAAATATTCAAAAAAAACAATGAGCTTGGCAATGCTTGGGATATTTTTAATGGAAATTTTGTATCCTGTGACTATTACAAACACCTGTTTTGTGATGAGGTTATCTCCTTGTTATTTTACAGTGGCTCCAGGCTCAAAGATGAGGCTTTCAATTTTTCACTTTGCTTCTTTGAACTGTTTGATGTCACTCTTGGCCAACACTAATTTCAAAAGGTTAAAGGTCAAAAGGGAGAGATATACTTTGATTTCGTGTGATCATAATCTTGGTCTCTCTCGCAACATGAATGCATCTGTAAATTGGATTTTAAGTTGATCTTCTGTCTTTAGATTTTCCCTATTTTGTTTAATGTTTTGGGAAAACAAAACCAAACTTCCCGTCTCATTTAAAATACACTGCAACAGTAAACCCTGCAATTACATTGATCTTATTTCAAAATAACTCAAAAGTTCAGATTTATTGCCGGAGTACATACATGGCATCACATACAACCCTTCAATTCTTTTTCCTCCATTGCAAAGTTTGACAGGTAGTTCTTTAGTTTAATGGCAACAAGATTATTCTTCAAATCTCATTGAAGATGTATCAGGGACATAGTTTGATTTGGGTGGTTTAACAAGCAATGTGGAAAAACATTTTTGATAACTGAAATTTACCACTTTTTTCCACAAGCAGGTAGCACTTTACTGTCATCATGGGTTGTAATGTGGCCATTGCTTTATCCCAATTGGCCACTATTTTCCTTCCACAGTGTAGGAGAAAATTAAGGCTTAATTTTGTTTTCTATCATGTCAGCTTAGAAACAGAAGGGGAGGAGTGGTGGGGAACTTGTCCAAATGTTTTTGTGACCTATTATTGTACCTTCCAGGAGCTCAAAAAATATGGTGTTACTACATTGGTTCGAGTTTGTGAAGCCACCTATGACAAAGCTCCCGTTGAAAAAGAAGGCATTCGGGTTTTGGTGAGTAATTATTCATTGCAAATCGATTGAATCCTGTTATTGTGAAGAATTTGACATGAGATGCAAGTTTCGGATCTTGATCTACAGGTACCTTTTTGCTGCCAAATTGAAAGCAATTTTACAATTCATGTCTGCTTTCATTGAGAGATGGTTTTTGTACATGTGAAGAGATCCTTGAATTTATTTGGTATTCTGCTGATATCCATGTCCAAGATTTTGACTTTACTGGTAGCAACAAAAAAAATCTCTGCTCTGAAGTGGTTGATATTGATAAGATCTTGGTATTTTGATGAGGATGTATGCCTAAAATTGGGACTTCCCAAACCTCAGTTCACAAAGTAGGGCAACTGAAAAACAAAAAATTGATTCAGTTGATTAGATATCAGTTGTTGAATTGTTAGGGCTTGGGAGCCTCACGTTGTATGTAACTGATTTTAAAAAATCAACAGGATTAAGAATTAGCATTGAAAACACATGCTAACAAGTGATAGCAAGGCACTCAGTTTCAAAATCTCAGTATTGTTTTCCCCAAACTAAAGCTGTTATTGTGGCTGATTTCAACTTTCCCAATGTTGAATGGGAATCCCAAAGTGTTGGAGCATTGGATGGGGTGAACTTTGTGTTTCCAGCAATAAATGCATAGGCCTACACTGGGGAATGAAGTTGGTCAGGTAACTGAAGTATCTATCAGTAGGGGGATGGCTTTGAGATCAGTGACCACAATTCTATTAATTTTGAGATGGTCATGGAAAACATTGACACTGATCTTCAAGTTAGAATCCTAAATTGAGGCAAGGTCAACTTTGACGTGATTAGGCAGGGATTAGGAATAGTTGGCTGGACACAAATGTTAGAGAATAAAAGTATGACTGCCAAATAGGAGATAATAACTGCATGGATAGGAGGGGATTGGAATGGTATGGGCCTAATGCAGGCAAGAGGGAGCAAAGCAGGAGGGCACGAAATAGGTCCGAGCTGGGCATTGTGGACCCATGAGACTCTCTGACTCGACATTGAACAAATTTTTTCAGGCCCAGTTCCCGTTATCTGAAACTGCTGCCCACGATCTCCCCAGGCCAAGACTTAACCACGCCCAGCTACATAGGCCATTTTTTGATGGCCCTCTGCATCCTTGGATCTAGCAGCATCGTCTCAGTAGCATCCAAGGCCTGAGAAGACTGCTCTCATAATACCCTGAGAGGACTTGACAGTCAACAACCTGTGGTTGGAGCTATGCTGTTAAGGGTGTCATTGATTTTTGATTTTTTTTTTAATGTGTCCGATGTTTTGACAAATTTGCAATGATTACAATTGAGTGAAAATTGATAATTAAAAATTGAAACACTCAAGACATTTAGAATTAAAAATATTAAATGCGTTTTCCTTTCTCCTAAACTTCTAAATCTTCTGCAATTTTCAGCTGTAATACTTAATGACTCTAGAAATAGAATGAAGAAATTGATTCAATGTTCCAAAACGATTAGCGTCCCAGATTTCCTCCTTTGATGGTACATGCGAGGCATAACTGCAATTTTAATAGCTGAGTATTGGTTGTTCCGTTTGAGTAAGCAGGATTAGTCCATTTTTTGTTCAATTTGTTAATTGAATGTGTCTCGCTACCAGAATAGTATGTCAAGTAGAATTTAACATGAAAACAATTTATTACAGATGCTAGAAAAAGTTGAAATGAATACATGAAATACTGGTATATTCTCATTTGTAATTAGAAAAATCAGATCTGTAACGTTACCCTTCAAAACAGAAGAGGAATTAAATCTCCTGTTGAAATTGCTTTTACAGTACAACTCCGATTATCCGAAATTGTCAGGACCGGACCTATTTCAGATGACTGAATTTTTCGGATAACTGGTCATTTTTTTAAAAACAGGCCAGTGGCAACAGCAAAGCAGGAGTTTTTAAACAACAACAAGGGAAGACTTTTAAAGCATTAAAATAATGTTTAATTCAAACCTAAAAATGGTGGCCGCAGCCAATAACCAAGACCAACCAACTACCGCCACCGATCCCCGACACGTCCCCACCGCTGCTACCGATCCCCAGGAAGGCTTCCCAAGCCAATGGTACACTCACTGATGAGTCGGTGGGCTCCTGTCTCCCCCGGGCTCGTTCCAACAAGGGCTGTTCCAGCATCGCATCCTCAACAGACCCAGTCTTCGCCTGCATACACTCCCCCCTCCTATCCACCGCAACGCTCACCAACGCCTCTCCATTGAGGTCCCCCCTCCTGCCCAGGAGGCCGCTCTCCATGATGTCACCAGGACAAGGAAATATTCGGACCATTTGTAGCTGGGAGAGAGTGATGCAGTTTGAGGGAGAGAGTTGGAGATAAAAAGTCAATAGGGTAGGTAAAGAAGAAATGGAAAGAGAGGGGAGGGAGTTGCCTGAAACAAGGACAATAATTGTTCTAATTTCATGTCGAGTGAATTTTTTTCAACCTGTGAGGTCAGTTCGGCTCTGAAAAACGTTTAGGATAACTGAGGATTTCTGCTTGCTTTGGATAAATGATGGTTTTGGATAATCAGTGTTGTACTCTGCTATCAGGTTTCAGCATTTCAACAAAGCCATTCTATTAATCAGTGTGCCTCATTCCTCTCTGCCAATCATCTTTTCCTTTTTAATAGCATTCTTAAAAACAATGACTGTATGCAATATTGTTATGACCTACACGAGCAGCAATAAACATAAGAAACAGGAGCAGGAGTTGGCCATCCGGCCTGTCGAGCCTGCTCTGCCATTCAGTAAGATCATGGCTGATCTGATCATTGACTCAACTCCACCTACCTGCCTTTTCCCCATATCCCTTCATTCCTTTTTTATGTAAAAATCTATCCAACTGTACCTTAAATATGTTTAAGGAAAGAGCCTCAACTGCTTCTCTGGGTAGAGAGTTCCACAGATTTACAACTCTCTGAGAAAAACAGTTTTTCCTCATCTCCGTCTTAAATCTACTCCCCTGAATCTTGAGGCTGTGGCCCCTAGTTCTGGTCTCACCTACCAGTGAAAACTATTTTCCTGCCTCTATCTTATTTCATAATGTTATATTTCTCTATGATCTCTTCTATTCTTCTGAATTTGAGTGAGTATAATCCCAGACAATTTAGTCTCTCCTCGTAGGTCAACCCCCTCATCTCTGGGATCAACCTGGTGAACCTCCTCTGGACCACCTCCAAGGCCAGTCTATCCTTCCTCAAGTATGGAGACCAGAACTGGACACAGTACTCCAAGTACGGCTTCATCAGGACCTTGTACAGTTGCAGCATGACCTCCCTGCTCTTGGAATCAATTCCTCTAGTGATGAAGGCCAACATTCCATTTGCCTTCTTAATAACCTGTTCTACCTGCAATCCAACATTTTGCGATTCATGCACAAGCCCTCCCAAGTCCTTCTGCAGTGTAGCAGGCTGCAATTTTTCACCATTTAAATAATAATCTGCTCTTCTATTTTTCCTACCAAGAAATTCACCAAAACAATGGTATCTTCAAAAGAATAATTTTTATTAATAACGTAATAATATAGCATTTCTTACTCAACTCTAAACTTAACCCCACTATGAGCAAGTGTGTATGGGTGTATATATGTATGTGTGTGTGGCAGATTCCAAAGCATTACAGTTCAAGCACAATTCTGAAAAGTCAACTTCAAAGTTAAGTCTTATAAACCTTTTGTGTTGGAACTCAGAATCTTTAAACTGTTGTTCAGAAGTAATTAGGGAATAGGTAAGATGTCAAGTCATCGGACTTCTTAAAACTCACAAATTCTTGTGGCTTTCAGAAAAATGTTTCTTCATAATGATTTTTCCACAATTTCCCCTCTGCATGGAACTTTTGGAACTTGTGACTTCTACTAAGATTTCACAAACCCAGGCAAGGGTTTTAGATGAAATGCCCATTACAATGGCCAGAGTAGCACTGCTCTATCTTAACAAAGAAAGACAGTCGAAGTGGCCATCTTTCCCAAAGCCACTTTAAACCTGTGTTTCTCCCTTAACGAGGAGAACATAATAGCAGTCCTTTCTTGCAGAATTTTACTGCATTTTCTGACTTCAGATGAAACTGGTTCATTATGTTAAAAGTGTTTTCTTGAAGTGTCATAATCACATGACATTGCTACTGGATCTGTTTGAAGTTCCATTTCTCCAGAAACCACTTCATGAAGTAAATAGTTTTCTGTTTGACCAGATGTCTTTCTGAGTAAACATTCATTGTTTTTAGTATGTCTTTGAAACAATCAACTCTAGTTATATTGCTCTTTTCACAACTGGACATAGCAGACTCAACCCATCTTTGTTGTTTTGTGTGTAAGTGCCTATATGTGTGTTTCCCTGTTTCCAACCCACAAGGTACCTCTCTAAAATATAATGTATAACAACCTAAAGATTAATAATAGCATACCTCACTGACAAAAGACAAAGGAGGAAAAACCCAACACCCAACCCCAACCAACCAATTTTCCCCTGCAACCGTGTCTGCCTGTCCCGCATCGGACTTGTCAGCCACAAACGAGCCTGCAGCTGACGTGGACATTTACCCCTCCGTAAATCTTCGTCCGCGAAGCCAAGCCAAAGAAGAAGAAGAAAGAATTCTGTAACAAGCATGCACATGTATAGGACGATCCTATTCATCTTAAAATCAGGGTCATCCTATACAAAGGGTATAAAATTCTTCCCTTAACGACAAAGGCACAGCACTGCAGCCATCTTCCCACCAGCTCCAACGCAATCTCGTTGCATGCCCCGTTAATTATTTGCAAAGGCTCAGTGCTCCTCCACAGGGTCCATCCGCCCAGTCCGACTGCTGTTGGCCCTGCGTAGGCTTTAAACAGGAGCTGACAATGGTTTATTTTAAAATACGCTAATGATATTTAAACCTTTAAATGATCATTTGTTGTTAAAATCCTGTGATTTGCTTTTAACACCATCCATTGGTCAGCGGTAAGTGTCAGATTGGGGGGTGGGGGGTCAGTCATATTATTCAAAGGGCATCAATCAAAACCAACATTTTACAGGTGGAAATGCTGGGTTGTCCTATACAACGGCATATACGTTAAAATAGCTAAAAGCCTTACAACATTGTGTCCCATTCAGCTTTCCACACTTTAAGGAAGATTTGAAGACCTTAGAGAGGGAGCAGAAGAGATTTATTAAATTATTCCAAAAGGAATGGAGATGCTGGGATTGAGAGGTGATCTAATGAATGTATTTAGAATTATGGAACATTCTAAACAGAGTAGACAAAAACATTTTCTGTTGGTAGAAGGGTCAAGGACCAGAAGATGAGAACTGAAGATTGATTTACCAAGCGACAGGAAGAACTTTCTTTTGCACAGTAGGTGCCAGAGATTGCAGTGGAGGTAAGTTAAATTATTATGATCCAAAGAGGAGTGAATAAATGAAAGAATTTACGTAACTATGACAAGAGGGCAGGGAGGAGCAACTATTGGATTGATCTTCCATTGAGCCAGCATGGATTATTTGGGCTGAATGACAGTCTGTATTGGAACATTTTTTTGCAGCATATTTTAAAATGGTTTGCAACGCACCAACAACCATTTTAATTATGTTTGGGAATAAAGGGTTTTTGTTAGCACTAACACAGGAACAGCA
Source organism: Narcine bancroftii (assembly GCF_036971445.1). Lineage (NCBI taxonomy): Eukaryota > Metazoa > Chordata > Chondrichthyes > Torpediniformes > Narcinidae > Narcine > Narcine bancroftii. Next base: position 174,416,499 of record NC_091476.1, read on the forward strand.
ATGGCAAATTCAAAATAATAGTTTTTATAAAACTATTAAGAACATAATACTTCTTTCTTAACTCTAAACTTATCTCCACTGTGTGCAAATGTAAATGTATGTGTGGGTATAATTCAAAGTTCCACTCTGAAAAGTCAATCTTTAAAAGTTCAGCATCATTTTAGTCTTGCTTGAAGGTCTTAAATTTTCAGATCAGAAATAATTATAAAGTGCTTTTAAACCTTGTATCTTCAGGCCTATTTTACTCATAATTTTATTTTCCACACGAAGAATCTCTCCTCTTCTCAAAGACAGCATGCGATAGTACAGATTCTATCACCAATGTGTTTTGTACGTATGTACAGATGGTCGTGTAGAATGACTGCCACACCTACTGGCAGGTCTTAAAGGATTGCTCCTAGCCAGACCAGGTCATTCTGGACTGGTCGACCTACTTGTGATATGCTCCAGTCTTTTAGTTAATAAAAGCCTTGGTTTGGATCAACAAGTCTCTGGTTCTTTCGACACGCACTACACAGCGAATGTGGCTATTTTCTTCCACAGTGAATTCATAAACGCAGACAAGGGTTAAACAACTATGGTTATCTTCTTCCACGATGAAGTCACAAACCTGACAAGGGTTAAATGAAGTGGCCAAACACAAAACTAGAACCAGTAGAATTCGGTCCTCTTTTTTAAAGAGACAGCAAAGTGGTCTTCATTAATTCAATAGCCACTGATTCTGTGTTCCCCTTCTTCCAGGAATAACAACAAACAGCACCAATTCTGATTACTGTAACTCAACCCTGTCTTTCACAAGGTTTCAACCCCTGTATGAAACAGGGTTTTGACTTCTGTGAACTCCAAGCTGAACTGTTCCAAAACTGAAAAAAAATGTCTGAATTCAGTAATATATTTCTCCAAATCATGTGACTGTTGCATCATAACTGAGGTGAGTCCCAATTCATGGAAACTACATGACCATCAGCTTTATTTCTACCGAAATTCTATTCCTTTTTCAAAAACCATTCCATATCCATAACAACCTCTGACCTCATCTCTGTTCAAGAGGCTTAAGTAGCTTTGATTAAAAATAGATGGCTTCCTCAGCATCTCTCCCAATAATTAAGACCCACTTGAAATCCATTAACTCTGTCTGTTAACTCCAAGAGTGAACTCCAAGGTTCTCTATAAATGTGTAGGAATCCTGTGTGTACCAACACACAGCTAACTTACTGAGAATACAAATACAATACTTTAACTCTATAATTTGCTACTAAGACATTTTTATAAAATAAATATAGTTTAACATTAAATTAAAGGTTAACACAAATCCGTTACAGGTTGAATTACAGCTACATTACATTTTATTTTGTTAAATGGAAATGAAACTCATAGGATCTGTGATTGGAATGAAGCATGCTTGGCATTTTGATTTAATATGTGTGTAGCAGATGAGAGGGTGTCATGGTTAGCTTAGCACAGTGGTCTCAACCTTTTTCTTTCCACTCACATACCACTTTAAGTAATCTCTATGCCAAAGGTGCTGTGTGATTAGTAAGGGATTGCTTAAGGTGGTATGTGGGTGGAAAGAAAAAGTTTGAAAACCACTGTTTTAATTGTACCTCATTAACTCGTTATGCGCATGGTTTCATAACTCCAAAGTAAATGGGTCAATGACAATTTTTCTCAAGCAAAATATTTCACTAACAATTGGTGATTTTCAACCTTTCCTTCCCACTCACATACCTCCTTAAACAATCCCTTACTAATCACAGAGCATTGATGGCATAGGGATTATTTAAAGTGGGATGTGAGTAGAAAGAAAAAAGTTGAGAGGAGCTGGCTTAGTGGTTAGTGAAACTCTGTTACAGCACTAGAGCAGAGTTTGAATCCTGCGCAGACTGTAAGGAATTTGTAGGCTCTCCCCTTGTCTGTGTGGATTTCCTCTGGGTGCTCTGGTTTCTTTCCATTGTTCAAAATGTACCCGTTGTTGTAGGTCAATTGGGAAGGGGGATCATGGGTTGAAAGGGCCTGTTACTGTGCTGTATGTGTATGTCTAAATTAAAGCATTCTGAACACTTCATTAGGTATTGCTTTTACAAGAGTGATGCTCTTTTTGATCAGGTCAAATAAAAGCTGTGGAGTTTTAATGTGAATCTTCACCATTTATCACTGAATAATGTGAACTTACCCCTCTATTACAATACATGTGCATATTGGAAAAACTTAGCAGATTACACAGCATCCATAGGAAGTAAAGGGTAAGTAATGTTTCGAGCCTGAAATATTGGTCATCCTTTACCACCTATAAGTGCTGCGTAACCAACTGCGTTTCTCCGACATATTTGTATATTGCACTCCACCCCAGCAACTGTGAGCTTTCATGTTTAACTCCCCCATCTATTACACTAATTTTGTCAGATTTAACCATCATGTGAATCCAAATGAATGTGGTAGTTAGGCTGAATTGGATCTGTTCTAATATCTTACTGAAGAACACAATATTTGAACTTCTGCCACCTTGTGAAAGTACATGTGGTTTCATCTGCTGTTTTCCACCTAGCCAGAAAAGCTCTTAATAACAGCCACTGGTTGATAATATATTGTGGCACATCTTCCCCAAAATTCTTTTTTGCTGCAGCTGTACAAGTAACTTTGTAAAAGAATAAACTTGGTTGGAATAAAATTAGACAATAAATATATTAAAAATAGATAATATTCAGCTATCCCAATGAATGCCATCCAAGGAGTTGTTCCAAGTTGGTCAGGAGGAACTAGTTTTATACTGCACCACTTTGGGTTCCTTTCATTTGCTCAAAGGTAGTGTAGATGACACTTTAAATCTCTCGAATTTCCCAATTTCAAAACATACCATCTACATCAATATGTAGAGGTACCAACAAGAGAAGATGCAATACTTGATCTTTTAGGGAACCAGGCAGATCAGGTGGCAGAAGTATGTGTAGGTAGGCATTTTGGATCCAGTGACCATAAATATCATTAGTTTCAAGTTAATTATGGAGAAGGATAGAGCTCGTCCTCGAGTTGAAGGTGTGAATTGGAGAAAGGCCAATATTGAGGAAATGAGGAAGGATCTGGGAAGAGTCCATTGGAATGTTATTTTCTTGCAAGGATGCATCCAGCAGGGGAAAGGTATTCAAGGACAAAATTTTGAGAGTGCAGAGATTGCATGTTCCTACCAGGAATATTAAGTTAACAGACATAGGGAGCTTTGCATTTCAAGGGATATTGGAGAGCTGATTAAGGAAAAGAGGGGATTTTAGACAACAAGGAGCAAATTAGCTACTTACAGAGTATAGAAAATGTAAGAGAATGCTTAAGAAGGAAATTTGGAAGACAAAAAGAAGACATGAAGGTGCTTTGGCAGACAATGTGAAAGAAAATCCAAAGGGTTTCTAAAAGTATAGTAAGGAACAAAATTGGACCCCTAGAAAATCAGAGTGGTCAACTACGTGTGGAGTCTCGGGAATTGGGGAGACCTTGAACAATATTTTTGCATCAGTATTTACACAGGAAACTGGCATAATGAATAAGGATGGAAGGGAAACAAATAGAAGTGTCATGGAACATATAGAGTTTAAGGAGAAGGAGGTGCTTGCTGCCTTGCAACAAATAAAGACAGACAAATCCCCTGGACTGTATATGATATTCCCCTGCACCTGGAGGGAGACACATGCTGAAATTGCAGGGCCCCTGGCAGATATATTCAAAATGACCTTGGTCACGGGGGAGGTGCCGGAGGATTGAAGGGTGTCTCATATTGTCCCACTGTTTAAGAAAGGCTCCAAGAGTAAACCAGGCAATTCTAGGCTAGTGAGCCTGACATCTGTCGTATGAATATCATTTCAAGGATTTCTGAGAGATGGGATGTATCGATATTTGGACCGTCATCAGCTGATTAAGGACAGTCAGCATCGATTTATGTGTTGGTAGTTCATGTTTAACAAATGTTGCAGAGTTTTTTGAGGAAGTTACCAAGAAGGATGATGAGGGAAAGGCTATGGATGTTTATATGGACTTTAGTAAGGCCTTTGACAAGATTCCACATGAGGGATTGGTTCAGAAGGTTAGGACTCAAGATGTACAAAGAGAGGTTGCAACTGGATTTGAAATTGGCTTGGTGGAAGAAAACAGGCGTGGTGGATGGTTGCTTTTGAAACTGGAGGACTGTGTCGAGTAGTGTGCCTCGGGGATCTGTGTTGGGACCATTATTGTTTGTTTTCTATATCAATGGCCGAGATGAGAACATGGTGAATTGGATCAGCAAGTTTGTAGATGACTCAAAGATAGGAGATGTCGTGGACTCTGAGGAAGATTTTTAATGCTTGTAGAGGGATTTGGATCAGCTGAGAAATTGTGCCAGTAAATGGTTGATGGAAATTAATGCAGATAAGTGTGAGGTGTTGTACTTTGGAAGAGTGAATCAGCCACACAGATTCTGAGCAGTGTTTTTTAGTTTCCCCTTTGATCGTGTGCATCTTGGGAATCTTAATCATCTGCCTTTATGATTTATCCTCAGTTATTAGAGATGGTTTGTATCATGTGCTTTAATTTTATCCCTGAGAAAAATTGATTTTTCAGCACATTTCCTTGTATTTTTAATATATGCCTAATTATTCCTAGTGCATACATTTAGTGTTTATATTTTGAGGATTGAAACTGAATAATTGAATAATTTAATTGATTTGTTTTTGTATATCCTTCCTGTTTGTCATTTAACTTCCAAGTTTTAAATGTTATCCAGGTGTTTTATGCAAAGCTCCAAACCATGCTTCATAAGCAATTCCATACATACAATAAAACATTAGCCCCTTTCACACTGACATCATGTCCCAGTAATTGACGGCCAATCTACCAATTAAGGCTCCAGTATGAAAGCTCTTTAATTGGCACACAGGCATCATTGGCATTTGACGACGCCTGCATGTCAATTACTCCAGTGCGAAAGGGACATAGGGTATCCTGGGATAAAGTTGATTACGTTTTTTACATGAGTGCAGGAAAATGAAGGAAACAAAAGATGAAAAAGAAGGAATAAACTTTGCCGACCTATATAAGGACTGTGGGTAAGTCGCAGCGGGAGAGAGAGAGATGGCGGATCTGCCCTCCCAGAATTCTGTGTGGCAGAGAAACCCCTCCATGAGTGCTCTGTGCCCTTTACCTGCCGCTTGGAACTCTGGGAGAGCAGGTCCTCCATCGCTCTTTCCTATGGTCTTTATAAATTGTGCAGCTATACTTTCCCACAGTATTTTATAAAATTATAGGTCGGCACAACCACGGTGACTGAAGGGCTCATACTGTGCTGTACATAATGCTTAATTATGTTATAATTAGATATGATTAATTTTGTTTAAATGCAAGATCATAATACATTGATCAGGATTTAGGGCTGATCCACCTTTGCTCGATGCTTCACTCAGATGTCACTGGAAGAGAATAGAATCCCCTATCCCCTGGGATGTCGTTGTGTAAGGACACAGAGAAGCGATTAACAGTGGTCCAGTGTGAAAGGCAAAAACAGCTTCCTTAACCAGTTCAAGGCCAATCTATTGGCTAGCCAGTGTGAAAGGGACTATTGAAAATTTATTGGAAGAACATTCAGTAGTCATGTCATCTAGTTGTTGAGCGGTCACTAATTAATGAAGTAGCTACCCAAATACAATCGCAATTTAATTATTTTGAAAATTGACCAAATTTGTTAAAGAATTATCAAATTCCAAAATGAAACATGCTATTATGCCAACTTTTAAACTCAAACTGACAACTTTTATTGGAGATTTTATTTAAACTTCAGATATTTGTGTGCCTCTCTATTATAAAGTTCATTGTTTTTATTTTCTAAGAACCACTGATCAATAAGTGGGCACAGATGAAAGCTCCACCCACCAGTCCCAACTAACCAAGATGGCAAACTAGCTGGAAGTTTTTCGACTGATAACTTGCAAGGAAGTTGGTGTCAGAATTTCCAATTAGATTAATGCCAGTGGCTTTGTCATAAAAATATTTCTCAAGGCAGCCATTGCCGTGATAGCTATATATCCAATTTGCAATTTTCAAAATAATTAAATTGCGATTGAATTTGGGTAGCTACTTCATTAATTAGTGACCGCTCAACAACTGGATGACATGACTACTGAATGTTCTTCCAATAAATTCTCAATAGCCCCTTACACACTGGCTAGCCAATAGCTTGGCCTTGAACTGGTTAAGGAAGCCGTTTTTGCCTTTCACACTGGACCGTTGCTAACATCCATTGATATGGATTCTGCCACATTCATGAGCGCTTGTTTACATTTTATGCAACAATCTAATTAAATAAATTTGTGAACATTGTACAGTAAAATCCCCACTATCCGGCACCTGTGAGGATTGCAGGTGTTGAAGTGTTGGATGTGCAAATTTTCTGAATGAGACTCACTCTTACAATGCCTAACTCATACACCTGTATTAAGAATACACCATTTTAAAGACAAAAGACAATGCAAAATGTAAAGTAATTTGAAAAAAAATGTATTGCAATTCCCATAACTTACAATATTTAAATTTGAAACCCAGTCGCTGGCGCTGTAACAGAATTGTACTCACCACTGCACTAATCGTGCCACCATCATAATTAACCTCCTTCCCCAAATTTACAGATAAAGCCTTACTAATATACTTAATAGTATATTAATAAAGATAAGGACTCTTACTAGGCACAGATATGGAGACACTTTGTGTGAGTCACCCCAGCACGAGTGGCATTGACTGGCTCTTAATCAGCATCACCCGACTTACCTCCGCATCAGTGTCGCAGTCAGGCCCTCAGCACAACCCGACTCACCTCTGTGCCAGTGTCCCAGTCAGGCTCTTGGCACAACCCGACTCACCTCCATGCCAGTGTCCAGGTCAGGCCCTCGGCGCAATCCTACTCACCAACCACATAAATGTCCCAGTCAGGCCATAGGTGTACCTTTCCCGCACTGACAACCCAGCATGGCTTTATGTAAGTGGCAACAGCGAAAAGAAGGCGCACACTTTGATGGGTATTGACCATTCAGTGGGGAAAACTGGCAAATGTCCAACAAAGTCTCAGTGTTCCCCCACAGTGTCTATCCGCCCAGTCTTATTCAAAATTTTACTTGTTACCCCAATTTTTGTTTCCAGTTGATGGAATGGTGGGTAATGGGGATTTTATGGTATTTAGTGTATTTTAGAATTGTCAGGATTCGAACTGTGACAGCTCTATTTAACATGGATCATTTATCTTTTGATAGATTTGATCAAATTGGATGTAAAGTTTATAGCTATATTATTATTTTGGCACAAAATAGTTTTTGAATTTAAAAGGCAAAGATAAAATTGGTGGGAAATTCCCTTAACTCTGCTGACCATGAGAGTCGTAAGTTAGCCCAATGAGCTTAAGTTACTGACTCAAAGGCCAACTGGAAGATTTGTTTAAATGTACTACAGTAAAGATAACACAGGTGGACAAGTGAATATTTTTGCAGGTAAGAGAATTCCATCAAACTGAACTCTATGAAAGATAGATTTTAATTTTAAAGTTGTTTAGTATATTTGATCTGATTCAAAATTAGTTCTGGTATTCATTATATTCCATAACTGATCTCTCACTAAAATGATGACCAGGGCTGCCAGCTGAGTTCTAAAGACCAGACTGCAGCTTGTTAAAACATAGCTATCTACTCAGCAATGGAAAAGTACTTGGATGTGTTCAATCCTCAAAAAAAATTATAAAACCAATCCTCCTAATTACACTCACCAACTCTACAAGCAGTAAACGAAAAGAAGATGCCACCATCAAATGGCTCCTCGCTTAGAAAATGAATTAATCTGCATCGTCCATAATTCCTGGTCTTGCTATCCCACAAAAATGTCAGGCAGATCATCTGCACTCAGATTGTTGCCCAGTCTCTGAGATTGTATATAACACAGACTTGGAGGGCTAAAGAAGTTGACCTGTATGTTTGGAAGTTGTCAGGCCAGGCAGAGAGGCATCCAAGTGGCAAATAAGCCTCATGTTTAATTTGTTTTCTCCACATATCACCCCTTCGACTTCTGGAATGCCATTGTGGCTCTTGAGAGCACATTGACACGTAAAGGTTTTTTTAAAATAGTATTTTACGTGCAACAATAAATGACGCATCGAGCATTTCTAGAAATAATCAAATTCCTTCTGTCACATAAGTAACAGGCAAATTGAGATTCCATAATGGGTCAGTTAATACAGTATGTTGTACATTTATTTATCTCTTTGTGCACTCTCTGACATCATTGCAAAACACATTTGACAATATGTGAATTGTTTAAGATGGATTCATGCAAATATCCTTTCAGCAATAATGAGGTTGTGAAACATTTAATCTTCCATCAGTGGTTGCTGTGTTGCATTTTAAATTCCAGAAAACTTGATTGATTTCACATTTAATGCACCCTAATTTTGATCTTTCTCAAAGTTTACTCTTTGTTCAGCACAATTTGCTCCTTGTGGGCAGCTAGACTTGCTGATTTGGTTTACTTGTTAAAATACTTAGTGCTCACAAATGTGATTTAGAAAGTAAACTGGTGCAAAGTAGTTAATTTGCCCCACTATAGATAACTTCCTGACATTATGACTATTCAAGTAATGGAAATTTGCCCTTACAGAATTCACAGATCACTATCCAAAAATTTGAAATACTGAATAAAATTTGCTCTTGCAGAATTTGTGGGGAGAAAAGTAAAACACAATTCATTTCTTGGCACATGCATAGATGATGTGATTTCACCTTGTGTGAAATTGCAATGGAGACTATTTTCTAGAAATGCCCCCCCGCCCAACTCTGTATTATGGAAAATCATTTTTTTAAATGGGTGAATAGGTGATTGATTTTGCAGGTTTGTGCTCGGACCTGGCAAAGAGCACCAAGAACAGTCAATAAGATGAATTTTGGGTAGGAAAGTCTGGCTGGAATTAATGAAGTACTGTAAGAATGGAAGCAAGAGATCAGAGAAATGGAGTTAAACAGGTATGTCTGCAGATGCCGTGATTGAAGTGCAATAAACAAAAGTGGAGAAACTCAGCAGATAGCACAGAATCTATAGGAAGTAAAAAGCAACCAACATTTTGGGCCTGAGCTCCTCGTCATAGTATGAGCAAAAAGCAGACAAGTTCTTGAATGCAAAGGGAGGAGAGTCCAGAGGAGCACAGGCCGACAAGCAAGAGATCATAGGTCGATCTGGGTGAGAGGGCAAAAGAGAAAAATTGAAGTGATGGGGGAAGGGTAGCTCTCCAAATGGAGAAGCATCAGGGTGAGGAGTTGGAAGAAAGGAAACAGAGGGATAGGGAAAGAGAGAGATGGGGAGAGGCCTAACAGAAACTGGTCGATGTGAATGCCATCTGGTTAGGGAGTTCCTGGACAGAATATCAGGGGTTCTTCCTCCAATATCCAGAAAGCTTGGTATGGTGGTGCATAAGATCATCGATAGACATGTCTGTGGAATGACTTGTGGAATTAAAATGGTTGGTTGCTGGAAGGTCCCCATTATTGCGGAAGAGAGCAAAGGTGCTCAACGAAACAATCTCCCAGTCTGCGTCCAGTCTCTCTGATGCAGGCTCCAACGGGAAGCTCGGGGTGCAGTAGATGACCTCTGCAGATTCATATGTTGCTTCACTTAGATTGTTTGTGGCCTCGAACGGTGGTGAAGTAAGAGGTTTGGGCAAAAGCATAGCATTTCTTCTGGTCATGGGTAGTTACTAAGGGGGCAATTAATGAAGAGGGATGAGTGGACAAGGGACTCTTGGAGTCAGCTATCGCTGCAGAGAGAGAAAGATGTGTTTGGTGGTGGAATCATGTTGTAGTTGACAGAAATGTGCAGATGTGGAGATTGGTAGGATAGAAGGGGAATCCTCCCCTTGTTGTGACTTGGTACAGAGGGGCCCAGGGCAAAGGTGTGGAAATAGAGGGGATGCAGTTAAGGGCTGAGTTGATGGTAGTAGAGGAGAAGCTGTATTTTTAAAAAATATTTTATTTAAAATTTTTTAACCAAACATTGAGTCAATTACAGTTAAAAATACGTTTTAAAAAAGTATGTCCAGTAAATAATGGTATTAACCCAATCCCCCCACCCCACCCCCAAAAAAGACCCAAGGAAACAATGAATGTATAGAAAAGTAAGAAAAAGATAAACCAGCAAAGAAAAAAAGTGAAAACTGATTGAATTGCTGAAAAGTGACTCTAACTCCAAGGATCACAAATTTGTATTATTTAATTTTCTTTGGAGAAGATCAATGCTGGTCTCAAGGGTTGGGAAAAACTCATCTAAAGATTTATGCCTGAATTTTGTAAATATGTTTGCAAAAGTTGTAAAATTGTGTCATACTTATTTCTTCAGTCGTAGGTAATCTTCTCCAGGGGAATACAGCTATGTATCTCTACGTTCCAACATGCCATACCCAGATGTGAATCAGACTTCCATTCAACAGCTCTGCATTTTCTGGCCACTGCCAGTGCAATTTTAACAATTTCTATTTCATATTTGGACAGTTTCCATTAGGGTCTTATCTCTGTAATGTTCCCTAGTAAAAATAATTCTGATGAATTCCTATAATTTGCTCTTAAAAAATTTCCTAAATTTTCTTAAAAAGGTCTTACTTTAGAACATGGCCAAGTTGAATGTAAAAATGTTCCTACCTCCTCACCACATCTAAAACATTGATCTGAAAGGTTTGGATTTAATTTGTTTAATTTCTGTGGTGTGAGATATAATTGATGTAAAAAAAAATTATATCTTATAATCTATATCTTGCATTGATTGTCTTCGTCATTCTATCCTGACATAATTCAGACCAGATTTGTTCATCAATTCTTACATTTAGATCTGATTCCTATCTCTGCCTGGACTTGTGAGCCCCCTGTTTGGGCATTCCCATTTGAAGTAAAAGATACATTGCTGTAGTAAGTTTCTTTGAATTTCCCTTTCGAATCAGCATCTCTAAATCATTACAATTTGTTAAACCCCAATTTATCCCTTAGATATGCTCTTATTTGAAAAAAGCAGAAGATTGTGTTATTAGGAATTCATATTTATTTTTTAATTGTTCAAATGACATCAATTGTCCCTGCTCATAACAATCTTCAATATACCTGATCCTTTTACGAGACCAGATTTCGAAAATTTTATTACCTATTGTACATGGTATAAGCCTGTATGAGTCAAAGGAGTTTTAGGAGATAAGCCCCCGCCCCCGTTCCAATATCCCTATTTATTTTATACCAAATATTTATTAAATGTTTTAACAAAGGGGGTTCTCTCTCACCAGTCATTTCACATCCCATTTATATATAAAATCTTCTGCCATTCTCTCTCCTATTGTATCCAATTCTATTTTCACCCATACAATTTTATCTCCTTCCTCAAAAAAGAAAGTAAGAAACCTCATCTGTGCCGCTTGATAGTAATTTTTAAAATTAGGGAGTTGTAAACCTACCAATTCATATTTCCAGATTAGTTTTTCCAATAGAGACTCTCGAAATCTTACCCTTCCAAAGAAATTTTCTGACATATTTAAATAAATATTTATTTAACTCTTGAAAGAACCTCTTGAGATAGTTGTATGGGCAGTGATTGTAAGAGATATTGTTCCCTTGGAAAAATATTCATTTTAATACAACTGACTCTTCCCACTAGTGTTATAGGTAAGGTTGTCCATCTATTTAAATCTTTTTAAGTAAAGGTAAATAATTCCAAATGTACAAATGTTTTGAGTCATTATCTATATATATCCCTAAGTATTTTATCCCATTTGCCAGCCATTTAAATTGAGTACCTCTTTGACACTGAATATAATCTCCTCTTGTAAGAGGCATAATTTTACTCATCACAATTTACTTTATAATCAAAAACGTTCCCATAATCTTCCAATCTTGAGTACAGTTTCTGTAATGAAGTTACTGGCTCTATCAAATATATCAGTACATCATCAGCAAATAAATTAATTTTATATTCTTTTGGTTAACCCTTCTGCAAAAAGTTCTGTAGCTAAAATAAATAGAGCTGGAGGTAACGGACAACCTTGTCTGCTAGATCTTGACAGCTGAAAGGATGTAGAAATTTGAGGGTTAGTAACCACTTTAGCTTTTAGCTCATTATATAAAGCTTAATCCAATTTATGACAATTTGACCTAATCCAAGCATTTCCAACATCAAATAAATAGTCCCACTCTAATCTATCAAATGCTTTTTCTGCATCTAATGCCACAGTGATACTCAGATCACCCCTCTTTTGTGCCAGATGCATTATACTAATTAGCCTCTTTACATTATCCACAGATTGCCTTTTTTTTCCACAAAGCCTGTTTGATCCATATTTATCAGTTTTGACAAAAATATTGCCAATCAATTTTCAAGGCTTTTGCAATCATCTTGTATCTGAATTTAATAATGAAATAAATCTATAAGATGATGGTTTCAACGGATCCCTATCTTTTTTTGGTATCACATTGCCATTGAAAATGTTTCCAGGAGAATGTGTTTCATACACCTGATCTAGTACCTCCATAAAAAAGGAATCAACAAATCTTTGAATTCTTTATAAAATTCTGGAGGGAAATCATCTTCTCCAGGAGATTTATTACTTTGCAATGAACTCTATGCTTCCCTGACCTTTTCCTGGGAATAAGAGCTCTTCTATTTTATTAACATCTCCTTGAGATTCTGATTGGTATCATTTAGAATAAAATTGTCTAAATAATTTCTTGAGGTTTATAACTAGTCATATTCGTATCTGTTTTTATCGCATTAATCATTCTTGAGACCTGCTCTGCTTTCAACTGCCAAGAAAGTATTTGAGCTCTTTCCCCCAATACTTCTATTTAGTTCTTGTTATCACTTTTTCCATTTTATATGTTTGTAATGTATTAGATTCAAGTTTTTATTAACAAGTTGTCTATGCTTTTCATCACAACCCTTCTTTTGGAGGTCTTTTTCCAAATTGGTTATTTCTTTTTTCTCATGTTTCCACCTCTTAGAAGTATAGCTTATTATTTGTCCTCTTAAATATGCTTTCAAAGCATCCATATAATGAATTTATTGTTAGTTGAATTGTGGTTGGTCTCACAAAATAATTAAATTTGTCTTCTAATAACATCACTAAAGCCTGATCTTCTCAGCAATAACGAATTGAAACGCCATCAATAGACCGATTTTTCTTTATCTGGCATAATGAACGTCATTATCAAAGGTGAGTGGTCTGATAAGATTCTCATTTTGTATTCAGCTTCCATTATCCTACCTTGCAATTGAGCTGACACTAAAAATAAATGTTCCTAGAATAGGAATGATGTCTATTTGAATAAAAAAAATTATCTCTTTCTCTTGGATGAATTCTCCTCCAAGCATCCACCAAGTTCAGCTCTTTAATTTGTACCAACGTGGCTTTTTCTGCTTTTGTCTTCATTACTGATCTTGTTGACCTATCTAAAATAGGATCTAGAAAAAAATTAAAATCACCTTCTACTGAAATATTTTCATAGGCATTTGCAAGGTTAAGAAATGTTTCTTGAATAAATCTCTCATTGTCATAAAGGTCCAGGATTCCGAGTATATTTGACAATACACTATAAAATACCTACCTGCAGGATCTGTTACTACATTTTGTACTCTAACTGGAAGATTTTTGCGCATCAAAATTGCTACTCCTTTTGCTTACCTCGGGCCCCCAGCGCCAGCAGCAGCGGACCTCAAGCTCATGGGCAGGAGCGGGATCCTTGGGCTCTCAGCACGAGCGGGGCCTCGGTGGGGAAGTGTCGTGATTGGCGGCGGCCAGCATTTTTTTGGTGAGGATTAAACTTTATTTTAATGCTTAAAAAGCCTTACCTTGTTTTTTGTTGTTATATAAACACAGTTATAAGTGATTTACTGCTGCTACTGGGCAGTTTTTTTTTAAATGACCGGTTCTCCGAAAAAAAAGACATAGTCCCAACCATTTTGGATAATCGGAGTTGTACTGTTCATAGTGAAACACAATGAAAGACTGAAAACACCAAAGACAGAAGGACAAAAGAAGGTACATAGATCACATCAATACCAAAATATGTTACAAGTAGAATTGAGACTAGTTGCTTTGGGGCGTCACATGATGTCATGAGGAACACAGTGCACCCTCCCGACTCCCAAGGGATTTACTAAAAAAAAGTACATAAAAGTTAAAGTTGTAAAAACTATTTTATAGTTACTTTTAAGTGTTTATCAGAAGGAAAAAGGGTGTTGCCGAGGAAAGAAAAAGCTTTAAAGATTACACCAAAAGAAAAACGGGAAGAGAGAAATCGGGCCTACCTTGTCATCAAAGCAGGCTGCTGAAGTTGGATCCGAATCCGCTGGGTGAGGGTCCTAGCGAAAGACCGTCTTCCAGAGCCTTCTCTGCGGTATCCCACAAAGATGGCACTGCTGGAAAAATTAAAACCTGGGGGGAAAACACCACAACTTTTAAAGGGCCACTACGTCGGTGTCTCCACCTCTGAGCAAGAGGGGAACACTTCTAATGTGGAAGAGGACTCCTGATGATTCTGGAAGTGAAGAAGAAGGAAGATCTAAAGGCATAAAAAAAGACTTTTAATAAGAAAATTGATGAAACTAAAATTGATAAACTTTCTGATACACTGGAGTAACTGTAGAATTAAAGCAAGTTAGAACTGATATGACTAAATTGATAAATAATGTTTCACAAAGAGTTGATAAAGAAGGTCAAGATGTGATTTTTTTTCAAGAATGGATACAAAATATTTGGACAAGATCATTTTCGGTATCCATTCTTGAAAAAAAAAATCACATCTTGATCTTCTTTACGTTCAGACATCCCCACAATTTCAAAATTGGGCAGTTGTTATGAGAATGATAGATTGATGTCTTTTGACCAATTAAAAATTAAATATGATATTGTTTGTAATATGTTATTTTGATATTTTCAATTAAGAGCCTATTTAAAAGAGAAATTAGGATCTGATACGATTTTTTAAAATCTTACAAATTTGGAACAAGTTGTAGTGCATGGAATGACTAAAAAAGTTTATTTCAATAGCACATATTTTGTTACAAGAACAAACACCTAAAGTAGGTTTGTTTAATTCAAAGGAAAGATGGGAACAAGATTTAGATGTAACAATAGATCAACAGGTCTGGCAAGATTTATGTAAAGAAGTTGTGTCTAATACTATTAATGTAAGATATAGATTACTTCACTAATTTTCTACATCATTTGTATCACAGAAATTCAGTAGATGGAGATTGAATTTAGATCAATGTTTTTTTTAGATGTGGAAAAGAAATTGGAACTTTTTTTTCATTCTACATGCTCTTTTTAATTTTTATGGGTTTCTGAAAGTAAATTTCTACAATGAATTACTGGTGTGGATTTTCTGTTAAATCCTGAATTATTGTTAGGAAATTTTGAAAGTATTACTCCTAAATTATCTTTGTCAGATTCTCAATTGAAATTTGTTAAATTAGCCTTGGTATTACTGTTATATGGAAATCCGATATCTCATTAACATTTGAAAGATGGCATACAGAGATTCAAAGTTGTATTCCTTTTGAAAAAAATATTTATAATTTAAGGGGTAAATATTCCCTATTTCTACAAATTTAGGGCCCGTATGCTAGAATAATGAGATTAAAATTATGATTTATTTCATTTGAATCCTCCTGACCAGTGAAGTTTTCCCTGAATGAATAATAATTTTTGGAAGAATATTTTTGGGATCCTTGAATGTCGTCTGAAGCATCCAAATTAATATGTAGCGATGTTATTATGTATTTTATAATAGATCTTGATTAGTTATGGGATTAGATTAGGTTGGGGGGGCTTTAAGGTTTTTTTTAGTTTTTTAGTGTTCTTAGTTTTATTTCTTCCTCCTTTTTATATATTTTCAACATATATTTGTTAACATTGCAATTTGTTATTGTTTGCTATCATTATATATATGTTGATTTAAATAAAATATTCAAAATAAAGACTAATTGCTTGGATATACAGTATTCATCAAAACACATTTCACTGCTGCAATTGGTAATATATTCAAGAGCATGTGTGCCCACTAACTTATTGGTTGCACTTTAGTAAACACCCCGACAACACCTTGTGCAAAATCTTCCAATCATGTAATAGTTAAATTTTCCATGTTAATTTTAAAGAAAATATAGAAATGTAATATTAGAAATAATGCTGTCATCAGGACAGTTTATATATTGTACCAGTAAAATCTATTTAGACCTGAATTATACTACTTTCCCGCCACATCATTTGTCCTACACAGAAACCTGTTGACTTAGTGTATCAGTGGTAGATTCCACAACAGGATGGAGATCTTAGAACAGCACGGTTAGCGCAACACTGAATGCCAGTGACCTGGGTTCAAATCTGCCAATATCTATGAGGAGTTTGTACGTTCCTCATGTCTGTGCGTGGGTTTCCTCCAGGTGCTCTGGTTTCTTCCCTCCCTCCAAAAATGTATGGGGTTTGTAGGTTAATTAGTGTATTTGGGGCAGCACAGGATCATTGGTCAGAAGGGCCAGTTACTGCGCTGTCTATCTAAATTATGCCTTATTGCCTCCAAATAAATGGTGAATGAAAACTGAGGGTTGCTTGGAAATCTCAGTTTCATAAGAACACACCAAATAGTGGTAATGTTTTATTTCCTAACCAATGTCACTGTGTGCTCATTTACAGATCAAT
This sequence comes from Narcine bancroftii, assembly GCF_036971445.1. Lineage (NCBI taxonomy): Eukaryota > Metazoa > Chordata > Chondrichthyes > Torpediniformes > Narcinidae > Narcine > Narcine bancroftii. Next base: position 174,433,213 of record NC_091476.1, read on the forward strand.
TACAGAAATAGTCTCATTTGCTCTCTTTAAAATGGCATTCCCATATAAGTGATGCCCTTAGCAGGCCAGAGGCTGTAGCAGCTGTGTCCATTAGTTCTAATTCTGATGTGACACCTTTAATGCTGTAACTAAATCCTAGAGAGCATAATAATCATATATAAAACATAACACCTGGCACTCAAGAGGAAGAAGGAAGCAGGAAACAGGAAGGACTCATGAGAAATATATGGTAGTCAGGAAGGAGCTTTAGGAGAGCTTGAAGGGGATATGAGAAGGCCTTGGCATGTAGGATTAAGGAGACCCCAAGGCGTTCTATGCGTATGTGAGGAACAGAAAGATGATGAGAATGAGGGTGAGGCCAGTAAAAGATAAAGGAGATGAAATGTGCCTGGAGGCGGAGGAGGTTGGGTAAGTCCTAAATTAATATTTTGCTTCAGTATTCACAAAAAAGGACCTTGATCAGGGTGAGGTTGGAATAGAACAGGCCTGTGTGCTGGACAACATGGAGATTAAGAAAGAGGAAGTGTTGGATCTTCTTAAAAACATCAAGATTGATGTCCCCGAGGCCAGACGCGATATGTACCAGTTTGCTGTGGGAAGATAGAGAAGAGATAGCTGGGGCAGTAACGATGGTGCCTGAATCCTCTGGCCGCAGGTGATGTGCCAGAGGATTGGAGAATGGCAAATGTGAGAGGAGTCACATGATGGAGTAGTGGCCGGTCGGGAAAACCAGCCCTCTCCAGGAAAATAGGAAAAAAGTTAGGAAAAACCAAAGCATAACAAAAATAAAATAGAAGAAACAGAAGATAAATATACAGAGAAGAGAAAGAAGATGGCTTCCAAAAAGGAGAAAGTAAAAACAACTAGAAAAAAAGTAGAAAAGTCGCGAGAGAAGAAAGAAGAAGTCCTTACCTGCATGAAGGAACAGGTCACTGTGGTGGCGAGGAGCCCCCAACCCTCGAGGTCAGTGCCTGCCCTGCGGAATCGCGACCCACCAGCCGGTACACTACAAAATGGCTCTCAGAGCCAAACATGCGGTTGCGCAATCAAAGGAGAAAGAGGACACCAGCGGGAGGGGGGCTCAGCAGAGGAGTGGGGTGTCACAGAGTGAACAGCTGAGGGATGCCCGACACCAGGATGGCAAGGAAGGCAGCAGAAGAGGGAGCGATGAAGCAGACATGGGAGATAGACGGAGGGATGACCGACAAGACCACCAACGTGAGGAAGCACAACAGACGAGCAGCCCAGGAGGGGAGGCCCAGCAACAAGAGGTCCAGGAAGAAGAGGCGCAACGAAGAAATACAAGCAGCTCATCAGGAAAAACAGAAGAGACACAGACACAAAGAGGAAAAGAAGAAGACACAAACACAGATACAGACACAGAAGAAGAGGAAGAAGCAGACCAAGATCTTCACAGAGAAATAGAAGGTAAAACTGATGAACAGAATATAGATAAAGAACAAATGAGATCACTAAAAGATTGGTCATCATTGGAGTTTAATTCAATTAAAAGGAAAATGAAAAGAACAGAAGATAAAATGCAAAGGTTAGAACTGGTAATGACAGAAATAGGGAAAAGAGTAGAGAATGTGGAAGAGTGGGAAACGGCTGTAGAAATGGAAGTAAATGACTTAAGAGAAAAATTGGAAGAAAATGACAAAAAAATAAAAGAGACACAAGAGTTGTTATCTCAGAAAATTGATATGTTGGAAAATTATAGTAGGCGAAACAACATAAAAATAGTGGGCCTGAAGGAGGGTGAAGAAGGCACAGACATGAAGGAATTTATAAAAGGATGGATCCCAAAGGTCCTGGGAATGACAGAAATGCAGGAAGAAATGGAAGTAGAAGGGGCACACAGAGGATTAGCTCCGAAACCACAGGCACATCAAAAATCAAGATTCATCTTAGTAAATTTTTTGAGATACACGACAAGAGAAAATATACTGGAACGGGGAAGGAATAAAGTTAGAGAAGATAATAAATCATTGGAATACAAGGGTCAAAAAATATTTTTTTACCCAGACATAAGTTTTGAACTCTTAAAGAGGAGGAAGAAGTTTAATACAGCGAAATCGATTTTATGGAAAAAAGGTTACAAATTCATATTAAGACATCCTGCCATGCTTAAAATATTTATACCCCGGGAGAAAAACAGACTGTTCTCGGATCCAGAGAAAGCGCAAGAATTTGCAGAACGTTTGCAGGACAGAAGAGATGAAGAGATGTAACAAGAATGAAGAACGCCAATAAAGTATATCTAAAGATGTAAAAACAATGTATATGCAAAGAACTAAAGAGGGAAAAGAGAAGGGAAGGAAGGGAGTAAGGGGGGAAAGAGAGAGAGAGCTTTGTTATATGTGTTTTTTAAAAAAAAGTGTTTTCTGGAGAGGGCTGGGTAGAGGGGGAATAACAGTCACTGCAAAATCAGTTTACGCTGCGAACAAGATCACAATCGAAATGAAAAAGGGAGTTGTGGTTGCCCGGCAAGGGATATGGGGCAACTCAGAGAGGAGGGGAACTTTTGGGGTTAAGGTATTAATGGATGTGGGAACTGCGGGGGTACTTTGTCTTAAATGTGTTGTCGTACATTAAGTGTAATAAGAGAAAACTAAGAGATGAAAATGGGGAAAAGGGGGATGGAGATGGTGAAGAGGTGTATGCAAGATATAAGAAGGCCATGTTAAACTATATGACTATAAACATTAATGGAATACAAAACCAAATTAAAAGGAAGAGGCTACTAAATTTATTGAAGAAGGAAAAAATAGATATAGCATTTGTGCAGGAAACGCATCTAACTGAAGCGGAACATAACAAACTAAAGAGAGACTGGATAGCACACGTAACGGCAGCATCCTATAATTCAAAAGCTAGAGGTGTAGCCATACTAGTTAACAAAAATGTACCAATCAAAATAGAGGAGGAAATAATAGATCCGGCAGGGTGGTATGCAATGATAAAGTGTCAGATATACTCAGAATTTTGGAATTTGCTCAATATATAAGCACCTAACGAGGAGGATCAAAAGTTTATGCAGGATATTTTTTTGAAGATTGTAGACGCGCAAGGAAATATATTGATAGGAGGGGATTTTTAACCTTAATTTGGACCCAATGTTGGATAAAACTGGACAAAAGGCAAGTAAAAAGAATAAAGTAGCCAAATTTATGGTTAAATCAATGCAGGAAATGAAACTTATGGATATATGGAGGAGGCAACACCCAAGAGAGAAGAAATTTTCATATTATTCGAGTAGGCACAAAACTTACTCAAGGATTGATATGTTTTTGTTGTCGGCCCATATACAAGGGAGAGTTAGGAAAACGGAGTATAAAGCTAGATTGTTATCATATCATTCACCCCTATTATTAGCAATAGAACTGGAGGACATCCCACCAAGAACATAGGGATGGAGGTTAAACTCCATGCTACTTAAAAGACAGGAATTTAGGGAGTTTATTGAATGCCAAATTAAAACATATTTTGAAATAAACACAGGATCAGTGAAGGACAAATTTATTTTATGGGACACAATGAAAGCCTCCATTAGAGGACAGATAATAAGTTATGTGATTAAGATGAAAAAGGATTACAATCGGGAAATAGAGCAGTTGGAAAGGGAAATAGTAAGTACAAAAAAGGAATTAATAAAAAGGGATGATATAACGATAAGGAGAGAATTGGCGGACAAAAAAATTAAATACGAAACATTACATATGTACAAAATGGAGAAGAACATAATGAAAATAAAGCAAAAGTATTACGAATCGGGAGAAAAAAACATAAAATATTAGCCTGGCAACTTAAAACAGAACAAGCTAAAAGAACGATACTGGCATCAAGGAAAAAGGACAAAAAAATACACATGATCTAACAGAGATTAATGAAAATGTTAAGGAATTTTATGAACAATTGTATCAATCTTAGAACGAGGGGAAAGATGATAAAATAAAGGAATTTTTAGCTAAAATTGAACTGCCAAAATTGCAAGAAGAGGAACAAAACAAACTCATAAAACCATTTGAAATAGAGGAACTACAGGATATATTTAAAAAGCTGCCAAACAATAAAACACCAGGAGAGGATGGATTTCCAATAGAATTTTATAAAACATTTAAAGAGTTACTAATTCCTCCTCTCCTGGAAGTAATGAATCAGGTAGAAGAAACACAAAATTGCCAGGTTCATGTAAGACAGCAATAATTACAGTAATATCAAAGACGGTGAAGGATCCATTAACACCAGCATCATATAGACCAATATCTCTACTTAACTCAGACTATAAGATAATAGCGAAATTATTAGCAAATGGATTGGCCGATTGTGTACCTAAAATAGTAAAACAAGATCAAACTGGATTTATTAAGAAAAGACGAACAGCGGACAATGTATGCAAACTTATTAATCTAATCCACACAGTTCAAGGAAACTGTTGCTCGAGATACAGAAAAAGCCTTTGACAGAGTTGAGTGGAATTACTTATTTAAAATATTACAGAAGTTCAATCTACCAGAAAAATATATAAATTGGATTAAAGCATTGTATAATGGACCGTTAGCGAAGGTAACAGTAAATGGATATGTATCAAGTCACTTTAAATTAAGTAGGTCAACTAGACAGGGATGTCCACTTTCCCCCTCATTGTTTGCCTGAGCAATCGAACCTTCGGCAGAACTGATAAGAATAGAAAATAAAATAAAAGGGATAAAAATAAAGGAGAAGGAGTATAAAATCAACTTATTTGCAGATGACATCATAGTATACGTAACCAAACCAGAGGTATCAGTAAAAGAATTACATAAGAAATTGAAGGAATATGGAGAAATATTGGGGTACAAGATCAACGCAAATAAAAGTGAAGTGATGCCAATGAGTAACGCAGACTATACAAGATCTAAAAAATAATCACCATTTAAATGGCAAGCACACGCAATCCGATACCTAGGGATCAGGTTAGATAATAACTTAAGTCACTTGTACAAACTAAATTATCAGCCACTAATAAAGAAATTGCAGGAAGACTTAGAACATTGGAAACGTTGATAGGGAGGGTAAACTGCATTAAAATGAACGTGTTCCCAAGGATACAATACTTATTTCAAACATTACCAATTCCCTTAACAGAAAAATTCTTTAAGGAACTAAAGAGAATAATAAGGAAATTCTTGTGGAAAGGAGGAATCCAAGGGTAGCTTTAGATAAATTAGCAGAGAGGTATAATCAAGGTGATTTGCAGTTACCAAATTTTAGAAATTATTATAGAGCCACACAATTAAGGTATTTATCAGATTTTTACCAGACAAGGGAAAAACCAGACTGGACTAAGATAGAACTAGATAAAATAGGGGAAAAGGTTCCAGAACATATACTTTATAAGTGGGATGAAAAGCTGGTGCAATATAAAACTCACCAGTATTGCATCATTTACTTAATACATGGAAGAAGATCCATTTCAAAAGGAAAAAAAACAAATTATCAAATACCAAAATTACTATTGACACAAAATCCACTAATCCCTTTTACAATGGACAACCTTTCCTTTAGAGAATAGGAGAGGAAAGAAATCAAAAGAATAGAAAATTGTTTTTTGGGAAATAATTTATTAACATTTGAACTGTTGAAGTACAAATATGGAATAACTCACGGTACAATGTTTGCATTATCATCAATTGAAAGCATATTTAAAGGATAAATTGGGAAACAGCTTGAGATTACCAGAAGGAAGCAGCTTTGAATACGTGATTACAGACACAATGATAATTAAAAGATTTATAACCAACATGTACATTAAGCTGTAAGATAAGGAAGTGGGAAAAGGATCTAAACATAAAGATAAAAAATGAAGTATGGGAAAAGTTATGTTCTGGAACTATGAAGAATACAATAAACAAGGTTACGCATGATACAGTATAATTGGTTACACAGGTTATATATCACTCCTCAAAAATTAAAAAGATGGGATTCAACATTATCGGATAGATGTTTTCGCTGTAAGAAGGAAATGGGAACAACAGTACATGCAGCTTGGGCATGTCCGAAAGTTAATACGTTTTGGGAAGAATTAAATCAGATACTAAATAAAATTACAAAAAATAACATACCAAAAAAAAGAAATATTTCTTTTAAGTAACATAAGAAGTAGAGACTTAGGCCTCAAATTGGATAAAGTGCAAAAAAAATTCATTATGATTGTCTTAGCGATAGCAAAAAAAATGTATAATGTCAACTTGGAAAATGGAAGAGATCATGAGTATACATGGAAATGAATAAATGTATTCCATTGGAAAAAATAACATATAATTTAAAAAATAAAGTCACACTGTTTGAACAAATTTGGGAACCATACATGGAACATATCAGAGAGAGCTTGCCTTCAACCTCCATCCCCTAAAATGAGAATGAAAATGATAAGAAGACAAAACGACTCGATTCAGTGTGTAATAAATAGATGATGCATTTTTCTTGTTTATTTTCCTTTGTGTGATGATATTATTTTATGATTTGATTGTATTGTTGACTATTTATGGGTTTTGGAGGGGGGTGGGTAGAGGGGAGGGTGGGAAAGGAGAAAAAAAGGGAGAAAAGACCACTGTGTAAATTTAATGCAAAACATTTGTACATATTTTGGTTGATATGGTTCAGTGTGAAAAATAAAAAATTATTAAAAAAAGAGAATGGCAAATATAGTCTCCTTGTTTTAAAAAGATAACAGGGAAATCTTGGGAGTTATAGATCAGTGTGTATTTTATCAGTGGTGTGCAAACTAATGGAGAGGATTCTTAAGGATACGATCTATGAGCATTTGGAGAAGTACGGTCTACTCAAAGATAGCATGGCTTTGTGAATGAAAGGTTGTGGGTTTGTTTTGAGGGGGTAACAAAAGAAATAGATGAGAATAGGGCAGTGGATGTGGTCTATGTGGATTTTAGCAAGGCATTTGACAAGGTCCCCCATCATCCAGAAAGTCATGAGGCATGGGATCAGTGGAACCTTGGCTGTGTAGATAAAACATTGGCTTTTCAAGAAGAAAGCAGAGAATATTCTGCCTTGAGTCAATGACTAGTGGAGGGCTGCAGGATCTGTTCCTTAATCCCTGCTCTTTGTGATTTTTATAAATGACCTGGATGAAGAGGTGGAAGGATGGGTCAGTAGGATGACTCAAAGGTTGGAGTAGTTGTGGATGGAGCTGAAGGTTGTCGAAGGTTACAAGAGAATAAAGACAGGATGCACAGTTGGGCAGAAAAATGGCAGATGGAGTTCAATCTGGATAAGTGTGAGGTGATGCATATTGGAAGGACAAACCAGAAGGCTTGATGGTCAGTTATTTTGGAATGTGGGGTTCAAATCCATACATCCCTCAAAGGTCACTGCACAGGTTGATAAGGTGGTGAAGAAGGCCTATGGGCTTCATGAAAAGTGGGATTGAGTTTTTTTTTAATTTTTATTCTGACATACAGCTGTGGCGTAACACTATTGGTGGGACATCAACCAGGCCAATGATGTCACGGGGTGGGACTTCCACATCTTGGAGAGAGGCCCAGGACTAGCAGGGAAAAGCCCGAGCATGTAGATATTCACTAAGTGTATGGTAAAATAAAGCAAGCTAAGAACACAACTCCAGGCTCAAGGTCATTTTTATAACGAATGTGTCTGAACCCAACACGACATGGTGTCAGAAGTGGAGCTTTGAGCCACAGAGAGAAGGACAGGCTGTGAAAGAATAAAAGTGAAAGAGGTCAGCTAAGATGGAGAATGGGCCTTAACATGTAGAGGCACCCCGATTGGGAGTGGCAGCTCCTCCAATGGTGACTTTTCACAATAAAGCTTCCAGAACCCTTCGACTTCTCAAGCCACAGGAGTGGGAAGAAGTGGTTAAGACGATTAGAGTGCTTCAGACTACCAAGTAATTTAAATAATTCCTCTGAAGCTAGCCAGGTGAATATGCTGGTATACTGCATGGGGGACGAGGCTGACAATCTGCTACAAGGCCTAGACTTAACAGGCAGCGGCAGCGGTACAATGCAATACAGAGAGGTTTGATTGTAATGTCATGCCTAAGAATAATTTCATTGACGCGCAGACACAATTTAACGACAGTACAGCAGACTGCAGAAACAGTTAACGCGTTCATTACAGCCTTGTATGCATTGACAGAGAACTACGAATATGGGGATCTGCACGAAGAACTTTTATGTGACAGACTAGTTGTGGGTCTAAGAGATTCGTCAGTTTTGGAGGTGATGCAACTCAACAAAGACCTCACCCTCAGGAAAACAGTTACAATGGCTAGACAGAGGCAATAAAGCAGCAACAAACCGACTTGCGAGAAATGTGTGCCGTAAACTAGCTGCAGACCTAGTGCAACAGAGACAGCAGATGTTTAAAGGCAAAGGGCATCGCATGGTTTTGTTATTTTCCTAACATTTAAATTTCTTCCACTTTTTTTCCATCTTTATGATTGAAACTTTTCTATTAATGGTTAAGACCTTAATTTGAAGCGTGTCACCAGTTTTCTTTGTCATACTATTCAGAGGAATTTACTTCTAATTGCATGTACTGTCCTTGGTTATTGGCACTTGCTAAGGAACATTTTGATTTCCTGATAGTTTAGCAATATGGACTGCATTTGCAATAAGCATTTAGCACTGTAATTGGCTTACGTTTCAGATGAGACCAGAGCAGAAGGTAGATGAGACAGGCGCAGACGTACTGCACTAATTAGCTCTGCATAGAATTCATGTTTTTCTTCTGTTTTAGGATTGGCCTTTTGATGATGGAGCTCCACCTCCAACCCAGATTGTGGATGATTGGTTGAATCTGTTGAGAGAGAGATTTCACAATGAGCCTGGATGTTGCATTGCAGTGCACTGTGTGGCAGGACTGGGCCGGTAAGGAAGCAACTAGTTTACAATATAATATACATATAGTGAATTTAATAAAACCACTTCCACGGGAATCTGTAGCAGGAATGTATTCTAAATCCTTACTACTAACACAATAGACTCAGTTTTGCTGTTCTTGATTCTGAGCAAATGTTTATCCCCTCTTTCAACGAACCAAGACTAGAAATTGTATACAGGATCCAGATCCTGTCACTATGGGTGCAACAAGTTACATCACCAGCTGTCTTTTCAAATGTAATAGGTATGTTTTGCTGCTTTCCAGATCTTTGCATCTGGTGTTGTAAAACAGCTAACTCTGATAAGGATATCATCAATCACTTTGAAAATTATCCGATGATACAACACACACATATTTCCCTGTTTTTAAAAGGTAAATTTACATTGATGAGGACAAGTTTGCAACCATTAAATAGTGTGTTAAAAATCATGCAATTTCATTGCAAGGCTTTGTCGAATTTTTATTTTTGAGTTTGGAAATCATTCACTCTACTTGTGGTTTGGAAAATGTGTGATTTGTTTCATTAAGGAACTTGTTTAATTAAACCATTCTGTGTCCAAGAACATGCTTAAGGAACACAAGATGTGTATTTTTGAAAGAAAAATTCAACAAGAACTTGTGTGAACTGCAGAATGGTGTTGGAAGGCAGCACAGACACCTTTTAAATTTGCATTGTTGAATTTTGCATGGGGAAGAATTATCGAAAAATTACTACTGTTCTGGTTTTTTTTTTAAATTAAATCAAAGAAATTTCTACATAGCCTCTAAAATGAGGAAAAGTGATTTGGAGCGAATTTGTTCGCATTGTGTTGATAGAAGAGCAAAGTGACACAGAAGTGTACTTAACTGAAGATAATGCCAAAGATAAATCGAGTGGGAAATTTAAAACGCAAAAGATGTGGATTAAAAACATTGTAAAGTTGAAATGCTGTCATTTTTTTCACTTTATAATAAATATCGCTGCTTAAAGTTTTGAGTTTTGTTTAATCACTGGAGCAAAAGGAAAGTTGGAGAAGGAAGGCATTTCGTAAGCCTTGAAGAAGTCAATGAGTGTGAAGTGTCAAATTAAATAGTGTAAATTAAATAAATCCAGAATATTGATTTTAATACAGTATATAATTGGTAGAATAATAGAATATGTGTGATGTGTAAAATACTGGGTTTAACATACAGACATATAGCGTGGTAACCCACTGTACTGGCCCACGAGCCTATGCCCCACAAATACTACAATCAGCATATAACTGCTGTACCTTTTGAAAGGTGAGAGGAAACTGGAGCACCCACAGGAAACCACACAGACACAAAGAGAACGTACAAACTCCTCACAGACGGCGCTGGATTCGAACCTGGCACTGTTATAGTGTTGTCCTGACTGAAACTATGCTGCCCTCTTTTGGGCTCTCTGGTTTTTTTTCAAGGTTTTGACAGCACAGTCTTGCTGGTCAAGCACCTGCGTTACTCAGTTTACCCATTTTCTTACACTGCAGAGCTCCAGTTCTTGTTGCACTAGCATTGATTGAATCAGGAATGAAGTATGAAGATGCTGTTCAATTTATAAGGCAGTAAGTAAATCACAGTTGTTGTTTTCATGAATGTTTAAAATTTTGTTTAAACGATAGCAGTGGTATACATTCAGCAGTTTCTTATAGGTTGTTAGTGGATTGTCTTATGTGGAACTGAATTGTACATGTTATAAAGTTCTGCATTTTGATTGTCAGTTATTGAATCATAATTATACTTTTTTTGGCAAATGCCCAGCAAATTCCACAGGCAAAAGATGCTTCCAAATGAGGGAAACCAACACAATTGCAGGATGCCCCAATGATTGTGGGAGGACACTTCTGAGCCTCCTTATTAACTACCCTGGATTCATAGCAGAAATATGTGGTCTGGTATAAAATACATCTCACTGGACCTTAGTGGGTATGCCTTAACAAGGAAACTACCTGTATATTAGGGCTTGCATGGAGGCTATTGCATGAGTAATATGGGGAATGGAAGTATATCTTGTAGTGATGGAAGTCACAAAGTAGATACAAACTAGAGCTGAAAATATTTTAAATTGTCTTTAAGAATTTGGGTAGCTTCAAGTGAGTGCACTTGTGTCTAACCCTGCGTGTCCCTGATCTCAGGGTTAGAGTTGTAACTCAGGAATTTAGCCTCCATCTACCCTAATGCGGGAGTGATTGATTTGAAAATTAAGCCTGAAATAATTGGTTCTATTCCCTCGCACATTGCATAGCTACTAAACCCACCACCAAACAATTGAAGTAAATGTGATTGCTGATGTTTATAAAGTTAGTGATAAGCAGCTTTAGGGCTTTTCTCGCTTCATGTGCCATAGAAAATCATTTTTTTCCTGCTGCTGGAAAACAGCTAAACTTTACAACACTTTTATCCAAGTTGATTTTGCTGCCCTATGTATGCATCAAATATCAAGACTGACTTGGGTCCAAATTATCAAATTGATGCCTGCAAAACTAAGTGATTTCTTTCCATTCTATTTAATGGGGCAAATAATTAATTTGCCAACTGCAAGAGCTGCACTTTAGCACCTCAAGAAAGAAACTGCAGTCAAGAAAACTCGGAATGCAGTGTCCTGGGGTGCACTCCAAACGATTTCCAAAAGGAACTTTGAAATTGATTTCTCTGTTTATAGGAACAATCAACTGTGAAATTAAGTAATTTGTAACATGAATGTTATGGAATAGGTCAGCACAACATTGTGGGTTGAAGAGCCTGTCCTGTGGTGTGATGTCCCAGAGAAGGGAAAGTTTTGTTTAATACAGCTGTGAAGTACAGGTCCTTCGGTTTTGTTTAAAAGTATAAATCTGCTGAAACCATATTCTGCTTTCTGCACTTCAGGAAAAGGCGTGGAGCTTTTAATTCAAAGCAACTTCTTTACCTCGAGAAATATCGGCCAAAATTGCGTTTGCGCTTCAGAGTTTCTCAGAGTATCAGCTGCTGCATTCAGTAGTACTGTCAGTCCGGACAGTAGGTATCCTGGTGTCACGAACACACAACTGAGATGTATCCACGTCATGATGAAGTCAAGACCGTCAATCTTGGAGTGAATTTTAAAAAACGAAATGTGTCTTTGTGGTGAAGGAATTGTGTATGTTTCATTGATCTTATCAGGGAGGTTCAAACAGTCTGTATTGAAAAGAGTTCACTGCCTCCAAGAACAGGAGGTTAAGATTATGTCTGTGCAAAACCCCGCACTCTTGTCACCTCACTTTGTAAACCTCACTTGTATTGCACAAAAACTTGCTGAGGATATGGTTTGATGCAATCGTTTTCTTCTGGTTGCAACAGGTAGGCAAAATAAAAGGTTGAATTTGGCACTGTAATTGCTTTGTATTTGTTTTTGAGAAATAATGCCAACCCTTGGGAGTAATCATTATATTGATTTTATTATCTTACTAAACACAAACATGAAATCTGGACTAATAGCTCGATTTTGTTTTTAATCTGCCAAGTACTTCATCCAAAAATTTAAAGCACCAAGGAAAAAAAGAATCTGTCCTTTTTTTAAAAAACTGAATAATTTTGAGTTACTTTGCAATAGGATTCTGATGTATGTGAAACATTTTCAAAAATAGCAAATGTGTTCCTGTTAGTTTTTTCAGCATTGACTTGGAATTCCATTTGTAGCCAATGCTCCAACTAATGCTAATTGTTTAGGATTTTTATAGCCTCCTAGATAATGTTTCTCACTACATTGTTCTCTGGAGAAGGTCATTTGGAGTAGTGGAACAGAGAAAATGATCACATTGGCTTCTGTTGGAAAACAAAAAGGATATACACTTGGTCAATGACTTGTATGTGTTACACAGCCTTGCAGCAAGGTTATTGATTGAGATGTTTATCCTGCCGGCTATTTTGCTGTTATGTGCATTTTTCTGAGGCCCTGAGCACATAAGAATGATGTCACAGCAATATTGCTTTTTAATAATTCATTCTAAATATTAAAACAAATGGTAAATGAAGTGAATTGGGACAGGCAGTGGGGTGAGAGTGTAAGAAGATGAATCCACTTAGTATCCGGACAACATGCAGCCTGAATGGTTTTGCCAACGAGCTAAAAGAAAGCTTAGTAAATGTTCTTTTTTTTTTAATAAAAAAGAGGTAGAAATGCTGAAGTGAAAAACACATGTCTCACAATGCAAATCTATTTTGTGCGCCCATTTAAATTCATGATTTTCTTTCTGGATTGTTTTGTTTGTATTTTATACTAATCCTTAAAAATTCAACAGTTTTTGTTTCAAATTAAGCTATTTTCAACAATTTGCTGATCAAAACGCAATAAAGGTTGAACTGGATTTCTAATTTTTATTCACCTTTCGTATAGCAGAAGGGTAGGAACTTTGAGAGGCTTGGCAATGGTTTATTGTGGAATCTTTGGGGAAGAGGCATCCTGCTAGCTGTGTCCCATGCTCAGCCTTGTACTTACAGTAAAAATGCTTCTGAATTATGAGCTTTTTAGTGTTTTCCACTTAATGTTTTCCTGTTTGATCTGTTGCAAACTTGTCTCTGTACAGTCACCCTGTGGCAGAAACCGTCACTACTGAATGAATAGCAGCAGATGTGCCAGCCAAGTTGTTTAAATCAGTAAACAGTTTGCAGTTTTATTTTAAAATCCTTCAGGTGTGTCTGATGCAAGAGCTTTCATTCCCGTTGTGGCCAAATATGCAAAGTTGCATGGCAATACGTGTATAATTAATATTCACCAGAATGAATTGGCAGCCTTTTTACAACATTTTTCACTTGCTTCAACTCTACTGGGTACTAGTTTTAAGAAGGAGCTTCAAAGTTCCTTGTGAAATGTGAGGTCAGACTGTTGTTTGCCTATGCCAGGTGAAATAACCACACCAATAACTTGAGTAGCACATTGAATGGAGGGCTTCCTGCTTAGAAACATTTTAGAATCCTGCACACTTCCTCTTGCCATCCTTTAGCCATGACTTGTTTGCACAAAATCTGTTTATAGGGTGCAGAGTCCAGTACAGAAATGTACTTAAGATTTCAATCCACTAAAAGCACCTGGGAAATTCTTAGAATTTTGGTCCAAATGTGTCGGGGGCATTGGTTTTGTGGCCAATTTGTCACAGTCATCTTGTAATATGCAATACATAATAAACAATAGAGCTGAGTCGCTAGACCATACCGGTAAGATTGGCTAAAGGCTGGCTAATCATTAACTGTGCTTGTTTGTTAAGTACTGTATGAACTTGTACTATTTTTAAATCGATTCAAATCATTATTTTTTTCCACAATGTTGAGCTTGATACAACCTTTGAACAGTTCGATTTAAAATTGTACTTAACTGATTCATCATGGCTTTTTTTTGTGATTGCTGTTTTTCCCAAGATTGGATTGGTCTATAGATGAGAGAGGTATGGAAGGTTATGGGCTGGGTGTGGGTCAATGGGACAAGGTGGGAGAAGGTGTTCGGCATGGACTAGATGGGCCGAACTGGCCTGTTTCTGTGCAGTAATTGTTTATATGGTTATATGAGGGAAGGCTCTTACAGAATTTTCTAAACCTTTTTTTATATCCTCACAGTTTTTTAAGTGTATGTTGCAGAAAGTTTGTTATTGGGTGAATTCCCATGCGCCTCCAAAACAAATCCAGAGGATTTTGCCTTAATTTTCAGCACAATGAATGTGTCAGAATTCCGATTCTGTTTAGTTTTGGTATCTGTTAAAGGTCATTAGTGGGAATGAATTCAGAAGGAGCCACATCTTCAAAAAGAACACAGAACTACGTTTCTGAGACAAAAATCTGATAGTTCTAAATTTTGGAGCTTTGCATCTTACAAGGGGATCCTGGGTACCTGTATCATTAACCCATTTTTATCCTTTTATTTGAAACGTCAGTTACATTGTGAGCTAAACTGGGTTTTTTGAATGTTTTGATTTACTTCCAGCTATAAGGAGTAAGTCAGTCAGAAAGCCTTTGTGAGACCCAAAGAGCATACAGTGGCATACATTAAGAATATACATTAGTCAACTTCTTGCAAATCTAAAAGGATCAGGAAAAAAGAGAGTAGATTAAGATTGACAGAAGGGGAGAGGAAGCAGTCACACCTTAACTGGGAAGGAGGTGGTATAATTTCCTTCAGGAGGGCCAGATGAAGATCCCCTGTATTGTAGTGTTGTAATTGAAGAACCTCCAAGATTCTGCCATATTGGACTTTGCACTCATCATTCACTTGTGAATCTAAGAAACTGAATCAAGTTCACGTGCTCAAACTTGCCTCTTTTTTTCAAGAGCTGAACCGGTAAGATTATAGGTCCCAGCATTAAAAGGGTTTGGTGTTGTGCAATTCCTTTTGCATCTTATTAGAAGTGAGTTGAGATTCTTGGCAATTAACACAAATGGTTAGGCGATTTTTCCAGTGTCCTGGAACTAGTGTGTACTTTTTTTTAATTTGTTTACAGCCATCAGCTGGGTACTATGTGTGTACATCTCATTATGACAATTGCTAGTGGAGTTAAGAAATACAGACTTGTGTGATGGTCTGGCACTTAGAAGCAAGGTACAGCAACCACAAAGTGGATTCTGCCTGAACCTTTCCAGTGATGAGGTTTGATATTCCAACTTCTATACATGTCCAGATTTTTCTTTCTTTGTCATGTTATCAGACTTGTGCTTTTGGCTGCTAAAATAAATGCACAAGTGAAATATAATAGCATATTATCATCATTTCAACTTGCTCACATTTAAATATTCTGTCATTTCAAAATTTACATGCTATTCTAAATGATGATTTATTGAAGAACTTTCCTAGAAAGACTGCATCCCTTTCATGGGGAATGTTCAGAGGAAGCTCAATTTTTTTATTTTGAAAGCTTTATTTAATTTCACATGTGCATTAAAAAACTTAAATTTTTTATTTGAAAATAATGAAAAAATTAATACATAGTGATTTTTTTTTAAATCCCCCCCACCACCAACATCTGGATAGTATTTATAAAAATCTACTAAAAGTGTCAAAATCTAACATATCTTAATTTTCTTGATTTTAGAAGTCGTTAGGTTCAGGTTGGGCGATTATAATTTGTGAATATGATTCCCAAACGTTTTCAAAAATTTCAAATTTGTTACGCAAATAGGGGGAGCTCAAATTGACAAAAATAGCAAAACCAAATCTGGAATTTGAGCAGGTTGGGAAGTGTGATATTTCCATTTTACAATGGGGACAGAGAGAGAATGCTGGTATTTTGTGGCCTGTGATTTGAATTAAGCGGAAAAAGTCTGTTCTTTAAAATCACTGAATGACAAGCAACTCCGTACTCTCTCCTAAACCCTTCTGTTTGAAGGACACTGATCTCTCTTTCTGGAGATATTCTGTTGCCCAGGTTGGGAGGTGGGCCAGGGGAGTGATGTGTGGTGTGCACATGCTAGCAATCATTCAGCTTTATAAATTTTTATTTTAAACCAGTTATGTTCCACGTAGACTTTTTTTCTCATTTTACAGAGCTTCATGATACTGGAAATCCAGTTCATTGTTGTAGGAAAACTGTCTTGCTTTTACCTTCTTTGTCGACCAAAGGGATTCAGTCTTTCTAGAATAGTATTTCTGATATAAATTCTGCTTTTGTGGATTTGATATTAAAGAGATCAGTTGACCTCAGGTTCAGAGCGCTCTCACTGTGTTTTTGCAACTTGCTTATCAATTTTGAGCTATTGTTTGACTATATTCATACTGTTGGCTTTCATTCTTGATTCATTAGTCAAGATGCCAAAGTTCAGATCTGTCATTCACTTATTTTCTGTTTGTAGAATAAAAGGTGTTTCATCGATCAGCTCATTCAGGCCCATCATTGCTTGTCTTGAAATGGAAGCTGGTGAAAATGATGGTCATTTGCTCAGGTCTAATGGAGGATATTTTCCTTCACGACCAGTAATATAGTGGAATGTAAACGTTCCGTACAAAGGCATTTTTCTTTCCAAGTTTAACTGGAGCTCGCATTCTCCTGACTTGGGCTCCTGCATTAAGACTGAGCCTTCCGTGACGTGGCTACGTTGCTCAATTAGGTCGGTTGTGTTTAAAAACTCAGGCTGAGCCTTTGTATCAGGTGTCGGCTTCCACAGTTTTCATCACTTCGTTAAATTTAAATTCTTGTTTTCAAGCAATTTTGTGACCTTTTCCTATATTCCTCAGATGCAACCAATGCCTCAATTTGGCCACAGCCCTAAGACTTGTATGAACACATTACCCCCTTTTTGTTGCAAAATCTGGGACTATCAGCACTCGTCATTATTCAGTGAACTCGAGAGCTACTTTAGATGCAAGAACTGCCAAATCAAAACAGAAAATGCTGGATATTAACAGATCAAGCAACATCAGCAGGAAATTGCAGTTAATGTTTCACATTGCTGGCCTTCCATCTGAAATGGGTATTTACAGTGTTTTTTAGGTTTTTTTCAACTATTACCAGAGTCTACATATTTCTAGTTGAATATAATTGGATGGCAACCTTTTGGCTTTTTTTCCTTTCTGTGCAAGCTGCATTTCCATTCTGTCTTGAGAGATTTTGCCGTCAAATACAAACATTGTTACAGCACTTAAAAGAAAGCTCACTAGATGCGAGTGGAAGTTGGGGCTAATGAATTTTAAATGGTGGGCGATCTTATTTATGGCCAAGTAACCTTCCTGGCTTTGAAAGTGAAATCATGTGGCAATGTTTCTCCAGCATTATTGTTGGGCAATTTTAAAAGTCAAATTAAACGTAGCTTTTTTTCCTGTCTTTGTATTTCGATCAAATTTTCTGTTCATTTTGCTTTGTGTCATTGATTTTAAAATGAATTAAATATTTGAATTGATCATTCCTGGGTGTTGCACTCAGAATTTTTAAGTTTGTTTTTTTAAGAAAAAAAACGTTGAACGACTTTTGGACGCCAAAAATCTCCTATAAAATACCATGCTTCAAAAGTCACTCTATATTCTGGGTTGCCACACAAAATCGCAGCGCAAATATAGTGGTTCTTGAGCCATGTTACTCTCTTTGTTACTCTCAGTCAAACCTGGGTCACTGCATCCATTTTACCACTGAATAACCCTCAGTGTCCAGCAATGCTTTATCTCCATTAAAATTATATTCTTTCTTAATTTCCTGAGTTGAGTAATTGATTTAACAGGCTTGTAAATAAGTACTAAAAGTTCTACCGCGGTACTTGTAGCTCAGATTAAGGCCACATCCCCAAGTTCTGAGCCTATTATATTGCAGTGAACAATTTGTGTTGATTAATAATGTTTAATAAATCAAATCACAAGTCAAAAAACTCCACCAGGCTGATTTCATTTATAACATCATTAACTTTTATTGTTTAAACAGAGTGATAGTTATTTCTAATAACACTCGCGTTGTCATTAATGTGAGACTTTATTATACATGTATGAACAACGTACGGATGCACCAAAATTCTTGCTGCAGCCATACAGGTACATAAGATATGCCAACTATAAAAACATAAACTCAATTACCACAATGTGGCATGAAACTGAAAAAGAAATAATAAAGATAAATGTTCACAGTTGCTGTTAAGACAAAATACAAGAGATATTTCAATAGTGCAGACAGATCCTTTGGAGGTTCTTTTTGAACCTGGAGATGAGGCCTTAAGGTTTCTGCACCTTCTCCCTGAAGGAAGCAATGCGAAGAGAGAGTGACCAGGGTGATGGGGTTCCTTAATGATGTTGGCTGCCTGCTTGAGGGAGCGCCTCACAAAGACGTCTGCAATGGATGGGAGGTTGGTGTCTGTGATAGACAGAGCTTGGTCTGCTGCCTTCTGCATTCGTATGCACTCGAGTTTTCAAACCTGGCCGAGATACAGCCAGCCAGTAATATTTTGCACAATATATCTAGAAGTTCGATGGAGTATTTAATAACATGCCGAAGTCTGAGGACTCCTGGAAAGTAAAGCCGTTGGTGTGCCTTCTAGATTGTTTCACTGTGCTGGTTCCAGAAGAGATTCAAGGTTTTTTTGTTGTCGTGTTATAAAACAGTAAATGTGATGTTACATGAATTTTTTTTTTAGTCTTTTGTAAGGCAGATAAGGATTTTCTATCAGCAGAAATTGCCCAGCACCCCTGAGAGAGATAAAAGAGAACCACCAGAGTCACTGAGTGCCCATGGATTCGCCTCCACCGCTCACGCAAACTCCACAGCCACGCCGCCTTCAGTCCAAACCATCAGTGATCCGGCCCCAGATACACACCTCTGATTTGATCAAGAAGCCTCCAGTGCCCTCTTGCATCTTGGTTCCAATGCCTGGTACCTTTTCAGCCAGTCTCCAGCAGTCCGCAGCCTGGTGTGAGTCCCTCAACCACAGTCTCCAGCAGCTTGCAGCCTACGCGTGTTTAATGCCTCAAGTCACCCAACAGCCTGCTGCTTGTGTGCTCTTTAGCATCACACCCACCCCTCACTGGTCCACCACCATGGTCCCCATCCTGTGGTCATCTCCTTTGCTTCTCAATCGGGATGTAGTCTTCCTGTTTTCTGGTGACCTGTGCCAGTCCTCTGTTTTCCTGGAGTCTGCAGCCCCTCATGGCCACTGACGATCCTAGGTGCCACCATCTTGGGCCCAGACCCTGCAGTCATGGGGTTTTAAAATAAACCACAGTCAGCTCCTTTAACAGGGTGTTTAAAGTCTGAACTGTGCCTAAGGCAGTCAGATTGGGCGGTTGAACTTTGCAGGGGAGCTGTAGGGGTTAAAATGTGTTTCATGCTCACCTCTTGTCTGTGGTTTTTTTGTTTAACATGTTAATGCTGTCTCCTAGCAACATCTTTGCTTTAAGGTCATAGCTAGTTTTCTCTGCTTGCATGGGAGATAAGATTTTAGTTTTTTGTTCAACGGAATGGATGGTAAAATCTACTGACATTTTCTGTTAACAGTTTAACAACTTATAATAATGTTAATGTTCAATATTGTTTAATAAACTTTGGAAACAACTCTAGTATGAATTTGTTTGAACGAGTCATAGACGACAAGATTCTTTTAGCGTCTAAGTGACTATAATAGAAAATAGTTGCTACAATTAAGTCAAAAGAAAGTTGGAAATGGATTTGGAGTTTGGATTGGGTTGATTGGGCTCTGTTTAGAGCATTTTGAACCCATGGAAGCACAATTGTCAACAACAGCGTCAAGACCATTGGAAGCGGTAAGCCTTACTTTGGAATTCCTTCTGTGTTTTAATTGCAAGTTTCAAAACAGTTTGGAGTTACTGCTGCTTGTTCTTTGAGGACTGTTTTGGAGTTATTGTGGAAGGTTGATGCCTGAGAACAGCGGTCGGCTAGATGGATAAGGGTAAAATGGCAGCCGCCACTGAAGCCATTGTTTCTGAGGAGTTGACGTATCAAGGAGATTAAGGTCACGGAACGTAGAGAAGGATTGCAACAACGGCACTTAGATGCAAGTGGAGTCAAAGCTGTTCTCTTTACAGGATTGAAAGAGGCAAAATAAGCAGAGGGGGTTTTGGCTGCTGGGAATACAAACCCCACAGAATTACTTCCAAAAAAATCAGCAGAATCTAAGATCAGCCACTAGAAATGTCTGAAGGTGTGTCACAAGATTGTGATATGGAGGATGAGTAATATAATCGAGACAGATAAGGCGGCAACATCTGACATATAGGCTGAAGTACGACCAGAAGATAGTGCATCAAATGCTGGAAGCAGAAGAACCAAAGGAAGTTCTTCGAGATCAAGCTCCAGGGTTTCCCGTACTTCAAGTACTGCATCTGCATGCAGGGTTCAGGCTGAAGTTGCCGCTCTTGTTGCAGAACAAGAATTGCTTCAAATAAATTCACCTTAGAAGAGCAGGAGGAGTCGCTAAGGAGAGAAAGGGAGCAGCTATGGAGGGAGGAGTGGAGAAAGGAGTTTCAGGAGGAATAGCTAAAGGAAAAAAAACCTTGTTGCTAAGGCTAAAATGAAGATACTAACAACCTCAAAGGGATATGATGTTCGAAGTAATTTAAAGCATCGAATGTTAACAGAGTCACGTTTTGACGAAGGACAACAGAAAAAGAAAATATTTAATACTAAGGCAGAACTTTTTGTGCCACAGTCACAAGATGTGCATGTACCTGAACAAACCCTGTTGAGGCACGGAGATGCCAATCCTCAAACCACAGTGGAGAGAGATATGAGCCAAGTACAATCTTGGGACAGATTACTTGACGATCCAGTCAGGTATCAGAAATCCAGGTGAACAAAGTAACGCATGCTCGGGCAAGAGAAATTGAGGTGAAATGGCTCCATCGTTAATCCAGTTACAGTCTCTCTTCTCTGCCCATGAGAGAGCTTCAAGTTTTTAATGGTAACCCACTTCAGTTCCAGTGTTCATTAGAAACTTTGAATACAGTATTGAAAGTAAGAGACAAAACTTAGAGGATGGTCTATATTATTTGGAACAATTTGCACATGGACAACTACAAGAAATTGTAAGGAGTTGCCATCATATGCCCCCCAAACGAAGGATTAGAAAGGACTAGCCTTTACTAAAGAAGCATTTTGGCAACAAGCATAAAATTGCTGCAGCTTCTATGCAGTAGGCTCATTCAAGATCATCAATAAAACCAGATAACACAAAGGTTCTACAAGCTTATGCCCTCTTTCTAAGAGGATGTTGCAATGCCATGGCTGAGATTGACTATCTACAAGAGCTTGACATGTCTACTCATGTGAATCATTTTAAATAAATTATCCTACCAGGTGAGAGAACTTTAGTTGTTGAATACCAGAAAAAAATACAACCAAAGGGCTACTTTCAAGGATTTGGGGGATTTCATTGAAGGGACAAGTGGACATTGTCATAGATCCAGTGGATGGAAATATCAGACACTCAGTGAACAAAGATGTTAAGGGGTCCAAATCACACCTTTGTCCAAAGTTGAAAAAATGTTACAGTTGCAAATAAGAAAATTGATAAATTAAGGAAAAGGAGTGTGCCTGCTGTTCAGAAATGTTTGTTCTGTAAAGATGTACATACTTTGAAAATGTGTACAGTTGGAAAAGAAAATGGCATAGTGACAAAATTGCTTTTCTGAAGGAAAATGGAGTATGTTTTGGCTGGCGATGTGAAGAACATATCAGCAGGTAATGCAAAAAGTGACTCGGCTGCAACATATGTCAACAAAAACATCCCAAAATGCTACATATCTTCCAGGAAAAGAAGAATTTGGAAAAGGAACAAACAGCAAGAAAAGAAACAGATGGAAACAGTGCTGTAGCCTCGGTACAAACACGTCTTAGTGGGGCCGGAGAGGACAACTGTAAACTTTTAATAGGACCTGTACAGGTCAAGGTCAAGAAAGGGAGTGCATTAGTGTGTACTTATGCATTTCTTGACCCAGGTAGTACTGCGTCATTTTTTCACCGTTGGGCTAATGAATAAATTTAATCTTCAACGAAGAAGGTCAAAAATTCATTGAGAATTATAGTTAAAATAATTGATACCAGCAATGTTTTGGGCTTAGAGGTCACTAAGCTGGATGGTAATGATTTTTGTGAACTCCCAGGTGTATACTCTCAGAAAACTTCCTATAAATAAAGGAAATCCTATATCGAAATGAAAATGAACTGTGGATGCTTTTGAAAAATGTTTTTTGTGAAATCAACTCAGAGATAGAGTTGCTGATTGGTTGAGATGTACCAAAAGCTCTGGAACCACTAGATAGGATCAGGAGTGTGTCAGACAGACCGTATGCTGTCAAAACTGTACTTGGTTGGATGAAATGTGACATCATCCAATTTGATGGAAGAATGTGAAACGTTTTAAACGGTGGGGAGAGTGGACGTTTGGATGAATCACGTTGTCCTTGTGTGCAAATTACTGCAAGGTACCTTGTGGAGCACAGCAAACAATGAGGAAGAAAACCAAGTTGTCAGCCATGGTTGCAAGCTAGAAGTGCAAGTGTTGAGATCTCTGACTCCATTTATACAGGACTGGTGTCCCGCAAAGAATGGAGCAAACAGATCAAATTATATAAATTATATAATCTGGAATATTATGCTATTAAATATTATGATTACGATGAATCTAGATCTTGCACCAAAGCAAAGTAAGAAGCCTCACAACCTTCAAAAGAAATCAACATTTCAGTTCAGAACCTGAGGACAGCAGGATGCACAGCCATTGAACCAAGTTATTGACTGATACTGAAGTCTTCAATTCTTATCCTGAGCTGGCTTCTTATGAGTTCTTTTCATCCGCAGTCAACTCAACATTCAACTAAAGTTTAAAAAAAAACAATTTCAGCTGGTGCTGAACAGGTATCCAACAAATATCTGGAAATAACTTGTTCTACACATGACATAAACGAAACAAAAGAAAGTATGTAGGTTGTTTAATTGCTGAGTAATAAAGGAGGAAATACCCAACACCCAACCCCATCCCACCAATTTTCCGCTGCAACCGTGTCTGCCTGTCCCGCATCGGACTTGTCAGCCACAAACGAGCCTGCAGCTGACGTGGACATTTACCCCTCCATAAATCTTCGTCCGCGAAGCCAAGCCAAAGAAGAATATTGCAGCAACATGTCGTATTGATGTGGCACTTTTTGAAAATATGTGAGGAAAACTCATACGAAGGTGGCGCGTTAAGCGTAGTGGTCAACGCGACGCTATTTCAGCACCGGCGACCCAGTTACCTTGATGAAGTGCTCAATCTTGAAACGTTGATTCTGTATCATAAAGTACACTGTTTGACCTGCTGAGTTTCTCCAGCGCTGCGTTTTTACTTCAACCATGCGTCTGCAGACTTTCATCTTTTACATTTTTTCCTTGAAACTGATGGTTCTTTATTTGAATGCAGGTAGCATTTGCATTTGAATAGATGATTTAATAGCATAGAGAGCAGCAGATTATGATAGAATAGTTTGACAGAAGCAGGGTGACCAGGACTTGGGTGCTAATATTCCAGATTATATAATTTTACAAAAGGCCAGACTGGAACAGAGGTGGGGAAGCATTGTTAATCGAGGAATGTTTCCGAGCAATGACGAGGAGGTGCATCATAATTAGAATTGATTTGGGTTGAAATGATAAACAGAGACAGAGGGGGATAAAGTCGATCGCCGCCAGCCAGAGTAACAGCACTTGGTTCATGAGTTGCAAGAAAAGACTTTGGTTAACGAACAGTGCAAAACACGTAACCATATATTACACACGTACAGACAAACAAATACAAATAGCAGGATTAGTATTTGTACATACAAATAAATAAATCTTTTGTAAATATGAGAGTCTCAGAGGGTCAGTGTGAGCAGTTCCTTTGGTTGTTCAGTATTCTCACTGCCCATGGGAAGAAGCTGTTCCTCCACCTGGTGGTGCCGGCTCTGATCCTCCTGTATCTCTTTGCCAACGGGAAAGATGCTCTGCACCCTCTAGACAATTATCCCTTGCAGATCACATCAATGCTAAGGGAACGTGGAGGGGAATTGAAATTGGTGGCGACAGAGAAATCCACGCAATTACAGCGAACAGGGCTGATGTACCCAATGGAGCAATCTTCCAATCTCTCCAATGTAGAGCAGACCACAATGGGAGCACTGGATGCAGCCTGACCCCTGTAGATTCGCAAGTAAAATGTTGCTTCACTTGGAAAGACTCTTTGGACTCCAAATTGGTGGTGAGAGAGGTGAGTGCACAAATGGAGCATCTCCTGCAGTCACAAGGATAGGTGCCAAGGGGGCAATTGGTGGGGAGGCTGGAGTGGGCAAGGGAGTCACGGAGGGAGTGGTCCCTGCATAAGGAGAAGAGGAGAATATGTGTCTAGTGGTGGGACCATGTAGCAGGTGGTGGAAATGGTGGAGGATACTGTTGGATGCGAAGGCTGGTGCGGTGGTAGATAAGGACAAGCAGAGTGGGCCACCCCTGAGAGACCCATGGCTACAGGATACTTCCATCAATCTCACAGCCTGTGCAAAGAAGCAATTTCCCAGCCTGGCAGTCCTGCTTTTGATGCTCCTGAAGGTTGTGGGTCAAAGATCTGTGTGACAGGTGGTAAGGATCCTTGAGCCCTATCTAAGCAATGCTCCTGCCTTCTTTTCTGACCTCTTTACTCCCTCTGCCTCAGCAGATGATATAAACATAATAGTGAATGAGCAGCCATTTTGAGGTGCTTAAATCTGAAAAACCAAGCAGATGAGGGAGGAAAGGACTTGCATTGATCTATATACAGTGCTTTTCACAACCAGTTGCTCTCCTATGTGAAATGGAATGTTTGTAGACTCCAGGATAGGAATCTAATATTTTGCTCGAATTTTAAAAATCCATCAGGTCATTTACATCTTTCTGAGTTTAAACTTTCCTCCCAAGGACATGACAACCAATCGTGTTGCATTCTTCAGCATTGGAGCCTCAGTTGCTCTGTACAGGTGAAGCAGGACCTTATGGAATGACTGGGATCTCTGATCTACAACTCTCACCTAAATCCAGAAGGATTTCTTCACTCAGGGATTGCTGAGTCACTAGCTAGACCAGTGGTTCTCAATCTTTTCCTTTCCATTCACATACCCCTTTAAGTTATCAGTGCTCTGTGATTAGTAAGGGATTGCTTAAGGTGGGATGTGGATGGGAAGAAAAAGTTTGAAAACCACTATTTTAATCATCCCTAATTGACTCCTTATGTGCGCGGTTTCAGAACTCCAAAGGAAATGGGCCATTGATAATTTTTCTCAAGCAAAATATTTCAGTAATGATTGGATGTAGAGCAGTGATTCTCAACCTTCCCTTCCCACCCACATCCCACCTTAAGCAATTCCTTACCAATCACAGAGGATTGATGGCACAGGGATTACTTCAAGTGGTTTATGAGTGGAGAGAAAAGGCTTGAGAACCCCTGGGTTAGTGGAACGGAGTGAAAAGCAGGGTGCTAAATTGAAAGGCATGGGAGCATGTTCAACATCCATCACCATCATTAAACTCTAGTCTTGCCTTTGGGTGAAACATAAAAGTAATTTTTAGTGCTTCTTTACATGTTGAAATATTACCTGCATTGGCTGAACATCTTGCTGGATCCACTCTTGAAGCCCAATAGGAGCCCACCACATCCCATGCACAGAAATCCCCAGCCTTGCTAACTGGTGACCTAGGCTGAGTAGTGGGGCCCATTGAAATTTCTTAAGCATACTCTTCATGTATTTGATGTCAAAAGCAGAAAACTTTATCACGGTGCATAACTTATGAAACAATTTGTGTTCTTTTTAAACAGAGCTCTCGAGAGAAGCCACGCAAACAGCTGGATTACTTTGGGAACAGAGAGAAACTGAAGCAAAAGATTGGGGTGCCAGTCCTTGAAAAGCAATTTACTTTTCGTTCTCACTGCCTGCTTCTTCCTGCCTTTGTTCTTCCTAGAACATTGCACATAAATTAGGCCATAGGCTATTGCAAGGATCACCATGGGAGCAGACAGGGAATCAAGGTTCCAGTCAAATGGCTCCATCCCTTACAACCAAAGACAATTACTTCTACGAAGTAGCACCTCTCAAATGCTTGGGCTGTTGGAGCTCAAGCTCAGCGTTTGACAAAAACTAACTTTTAGCTGATTTTTAAAAAATGATTAAATAACTGTGCCTTTAATTACCTTGCAACTTTCTGTATTGGTATCTCACTGCTTTTCTTTGTGTTATATGTTCAATGCCTAGCATTGCGTCCCAAGAAAATCAAATGAGTAACTTAACAAGGGCTCCTGACAACACAGACAATCCCACCCCCATCCTATCCCTCCCCCACAGAAAGTGCAGATTGTCTGGTGTTGCCACCGTTGTGTGCAAAGGGGCGCAGTTTCAACATTTCCTTTAGGGCAAATACAAGGCAATGAAGATTTGCCCTCATTCATCTCCATGGATGAGCTGAGAGGGATTAAAAGAAAGCTTGTCCACTCACACGTTACACTGTGGCACATTGAGCAGTGACCTCTTAATTGTTGAGGCATTTAAAGATGAGGCCACCAAGATATTGTCAACTGGTGGGACAGCACTACCCCTACAACACGCTATGAGGGTATAATGTTCGCGAAAGATTATTTACAAGTTCATTATCTGTATATGTATAACCAGACGAGACAGTGTTATTCAGACCATGCGCACGTGAAAGTAATCTTGTAGATGTATAACTATTTTGCAATGATTTACTCAGTTACAGGACCCTGTTCATTAATCTCATAGCCTGTGGGAAGAAGCTCTTTCCCAGACTGCCCATCCTGATATTGATGATCCCGTACCTCTTCCTTTTTTGAATATTTTATTTAAATTTTTATAGACTTGTAAAACAAACATTATAATCTTTTTTAACATTCATATAACATACAGATCTGTATTTATCCCCCCCCCCCACCCACCCTCATACAACTGAAAGTACCATCAATTAAATTATATTAATTCCAAAATGAAAAAGCACCCCATAAATCCACCCTCCACCTCCCAGTTTATCCTTACCCTCCCCGGGCACCAATAACCAAGCTATTGGCACCATTTTAAGATGTACCCATCTACCACTTGTACCTCCCTCCCTTTCCATGAGCTCCCCATATTCATTCTTACTTCCAATATACATTCATCTATAAACATTAACATTGTGATAAAACAAACATCCCCTCCCCACGAATTCCTCACAATTACAATATTGACAGTTCATCTTTCCCTTGATTCTCTCGTTCCACCTTATTTACATTTAAGCTCAAAGTGGTGGCAGGGTTCTTACAAAATCCATTCCCTCTCTTGGATCCTTAAAAAAAACGTTCTTTCCCCTCCCGCCCTCACTATCTTCAGTTGTCGGGTGAAGGAGGGTAAACTCGATTCCTTTTTGTTTAAGGCTCTTTTTAACTGGGTCAAAATCCATCCTGCATTTCAATAGCGCCGCGCTTATGTCCAGGTAGAATTAAACCTTCTCCCCCTCATATTGCACTGCCCCGCCCCCAGCCTTCGGACCCACCGCCGCCGCCTGTAAAATTCCTCTCTCTATTCTGGTATTGAAGGTTTGGCCCAGGGTGGGGAACTGGGTGGGGGGTTTGAGAGAACGGTGGGCCCATTCTAATCTTAGATTATTTCCGATTTGTTCCTTCCCCAGTGTATCTGGGATCCACTTTTTCAGGAACTCCACCATGTCGCTCCCCTCCTTACCCTCCTTCACCCTCACAATTTTAACCGTATTCCTCCTGCTGATGTTTTCTAAGGTATCTATTTCTCTCATGTCCTTACCCGATCCCTTTCCCACACATCCACTTCACTCTCTCTCTTATCCAATCTTTCTTCCACTCTCTCAATTCACTCTTCCATTTCCAAAACCCTTTCTGTTAGCTTTTCCAGCCTTTCTTTGATTGCCCTCTGCCCTGCAACCAGTGTCTTCAAAGTTCTTTTTATCTGGCCAATGCCCTCCAGTATCTCTCTGGCAAAGAGCATCAGACCCTCTGCCTCCTTTATCTGTCTTTCACCTCCCTGTAAGGTCGTTCCTCCTCTTCTTCTTCCTCCTCCACCTCGCTTTCCAAGGCCGTCCTGTCATATTACTTTCCCTGCTGAATCCCCTTTGGCCCTGCTGTTCCTGGAGTCCTCCAGGCTGACATCTGGAACAATCTCCAACACCTTGGACCTGACCTCTTTGTGCCTGCCAGTTGGAGTGGCCTTACCAGGTAAGTCCTTATCTTCAACTTTACTTATTCTTCCAGTCCACAGGGACTTTCTCTCCACCGCCGATTCCACTTGGCTCCCCCAACCTTGGGTCCAAGACTCTCCTGCGCCCGACAGCACTCCCGTTGCCACCCACATTTCCGTCTGCTTCTCCTCGGTTTGGTTCCCCCGACCACAAGTCCCCGAAACGTCCGTCCAACAGTGTTCTCGCTGCCACCCACATCGCGATCAGCTCCTCTGTTCAGTCCCCCCCCCCCCCCGACCGCGGGTCCCAGAATTGTCCACGCCCGACAGGACTCCCGTCGCCATCAACCCGACCTCGGCTCGGCCCCCGCGACTTCAGGCCTCCACCTCTCCCACCCCTGACAGTTCTCTCACCATTTCAGTTGCGTCCTCCCCCCAGCCCCCTCGAGATCCAATATTATCAGGCCCATCCTGTCTCTCCTTCCCAGGCAAGTCCTGTTCCCTCAGGAAGCTTGGAGGCTCCATTGGCACTTCCACCGCCGTCAACGCCCCGCTAGGCCCCAGGTCGGCCCTTTCACCTTCACCGCATGATGAGTCTCTTCCTCCGTCCTGACTCTTCGTTCTTTTTCCCATCTTTTTTCTTTCCCCTCTCCTTCTTCTTTTCATATTCCCAGTCGTCTTCCTTCTTTTCGGGGTCTTTTTTATATTTTAGGGCATCTTCTTGTATCTATTCTTTATTCTCTTTTCCTTGGGGAACTCTTGGATCACCCTACAAGCCCCTCATCACCATCTTGGATCTCCTCCTCTACCTCTTTTTTGCTGGTAGTGGGTCAAAGGTACTGTGTGCTGGATGAAAAGGGTGCTCAATAATTCTTTGAGCTCTATTTAAGCAACAGTCCCAGTGAATGTTGTCAGTAGAGGAAAGGGAATGATCTTTTCTGTCATTTTAATGATCCTCTGTATTGACTTCCAGTCCGATGCTTTGCAGCCACCGTCCCACAGAATACAATAGGGATATTTAAAAGACTCTTTGGTAGCCACATGAATACAAGAAAAATAGAGAGTTATGGGTGTGAGGTAGGGAAGGATTAGATTGTTGAGTAGGTTTAAAAATATTGGTCAGCACAACATCATGGGCCAAAATGCACCAAACCTTTACTCTGGTTAGTGCTAGTCGGCAGGTGATCGGCTAATCTGCTTGTCACATTGCTCAGATGTTACGAAAGTTCCTGCAATCATTCAGGATCTTTCATGACCTATAAAGGGGTTTAAAGATCCATAAAGTGGATTTGAAGTGTGAATGATGCATACTATAAAATAAAATTGGAACCTTGTGCAAAACAAATTCATACAACAGCACCACCATGTGTTTGATGAAGGGTAGGTCACAAGATCACAAGAAAAAGGAGCCGAAGCAGGCCATTTGGCCCATCGAGTCTGCTCTGTGAAACCTCCCTGAGCTAAAATCATTTTTAAAAAATGTTCTCGCATCTAGTTCCAAGTTCCAGCCTTGTCCCCATATCCCATGATTCACTGACTAATTAGATACCTATCAATTCCCTCAATGATCCTGCCTCCACAGCTTTGGGTGACATCCACTACTCTGTGGCTAAAAAAATTTCTCCTCATCTCTGTTTTGAATGCCTTCTAACTCTAAAACTCTGCCCTCTTGTCCTGGAATCACCCATCTTATTTACATTTACTCTGTCCAATCCATTCACTATTCAAAATGTTTCCATGAGATCCCCTCTCATTCTTTGATATTCTCATGTCCAAGAACTGTAAAGCATTCCTCATATGTTATCATTCTCATTCTTGGAATAGTTCTGGTAAACCTCCTCTGTGCCCTCTCCAACCTTGCTCTATCCTTTAAGATATGGGGCCCAAATCTGCACACAGTTCTCCAAATGAGGTCTCACCAGTGCTCCATAGAGTCTCATCAAAATCTCTACTCTTATACACAATCCCTTTTGAAATGAATGCCAACATAGCATTCACCTTCTTTACCACTGATCCAACCTGGTGGTCAACTTTCTGGTTATCCTGCACAAGGACCCTCAGGACCCTTTGTACTTCTGACATTTGAGTTTTCTCCCCATCCAATAATAATCCGACCGTTTATTTCCTCGACCAAAATGCACAACCGTACATTTCTCAACATTATATTGCATCTGCCATTTCTTCGCCCATTCTCCTAAGCTGTCCCAGTCTCTCTGCAAGCTTTTGATTTCTTCTACACTATCTTCATGTCATCTGCAAACTTTGCCACAAAACCATTTAATCCACAACCTAAATCATCAATACACATTGTAAAAAGAAGCTGCCCCAACACCGACCCCTGCAAACATCACTAGTAACCGGCAGCCAACCAGAACAGGATCCCTTTATTCCCACCCTTTGCTTTCTGCCTAACAGCCAATGGTCCACCCAATCTATTATTTTTCCAGTAAATCCATGGGCTCTCATCTTATTAAGCAGACTCTTATGCAGCATCTTATCGAAGGCCTTTCGGAAATCCAATTGCACAACATCCACAACCTCTCCCTTGTCCATCCTATTTGAGATTTACGTCAAAAAATTCCATTAGGTTGGTCAGGCAGGATCTTCCCTTCATGAACCTATGTTGGCTTGGACCTATCATGCCATGCACCTTGAAGTATTCCATAACCTCGTGCTTGAGGTCCTTGATTCTTTTTTCTGCCTCCCTCCTTTCTTAAACAGTGGAACTATATTTGCAACCTTCCAATCCTAAGGAATCATGCCTGAGTCTATTGATTTCTGGAAAATCAATTGCAATGCTTCTACAATCTCGAAGGCCACATCCTTCAGAACCCGTGTGTGCACCTCATCCGGTCCGGGAGACTTATCTACTTTTAGACCATTCAGTTTACGAAGCACAATCTCTCTAGTAATCCTGACTGTACTTAATTCTATTCCCGGAGACCTTTGAATGTCAGGCATATTGCTACTGTCCTCCATAGTGAAGGCTGACACAAAATATCCATTTAGTTCCTCTGCCATCTCCTTGTCATCCATTATAATTTCTCCAGCTTCATTTTCAATCGGCCCTATATCTACCCTTGTCTTTACTTTTTTATATATTTTAAGAAACTCTTTGTATCCTTTTGTATGTTATTTGCCAATTTCCTTTCCGAATTCATCTTTTCTTTCCTAATTAATTTTTTTGTCTCTCTCTGTAAGTTTTTAATTTCCCAGTCCTCTGCTTTTCCAGTAATTTTTCCTACCCTGTCTGCCCTCCCTTTTGCTTTTGTTTTAGCTTTAACCTCTCTTGTTAGCCACATCTGCGACATTTTACCATTCATAATTTTCCTTTTCCTTCGAATATATCTATTCTGTGCTTTCTTTATTTCTTGTAGAAATATCAACCCATTCTGTTCTGCCGTTTCCCCCCCCCCCCACCCCATCTAGCTTACTTTTCTAGTCAACTTTGACCAGTTCCTCTCTCATACGCCTGTAGTTCCCTTTGTTCCACTGAAATATGGACCTACCTGATATCATTTTTTCCCTATCACATTGGAAGCTGAACTCCATCGTGTTGTGGTCACTACTTCCTATCGCAAAGGACACCAGAGAGGAAATCCTCCTACCTTTCCTTGAATACCATCCACATGGAAGGATAAACAGAGCCTTTGTCGGGTCTGAAGCTGGTAGACTATGAGAGAGCATCATCCTCAAAACAGTGTGTGTGGTATCAGTGAACTTGCTTGTTCAAGGTGCACAAAACTGCTTCTCTCCATTGATCCTGTAACTGGCGTGTGGAGGTTCAGGTTGGAGATGGCACCGGGGAAGTGGGCGGTGCAGAGCTGATCAACAGGGAAGACCAGGACGGGATGATGAAAGGAGGGTTGGGTGGATATGAGGGAGTGTGGATGATGATTCTGGAAAGGAGATGATTAGTTGGAAGATGGTTGGTAGCAGTTGTAGATGACCAGGAAAAAAATTAGGGAGATGAATGGTGGGGTGGGGTGGGTAGTGTTTGGAGGAGGGAATTGTCGGCATTGGGGCAGTGATGGGAATGAGTCCATTGGTAGCAAGGTGAATTAAATGGAGATGGTCGTTTCCAATGAAGAAGAAACAGGGCAACTGGTCTTCCTGGCAGCAGACCAGGTGGCTGAAGGCTCTTTGACTAACTTCAAGGCAGCCCCCAGCTTTTTGATCAGGATGGTATCTTTGTTTAAGACAACTTGCTACTTGTACCCACAACAGGATTTTACAGAGGTAATACCATGCTGGTTTTGTTGCCTCTGTATGTTTTGTTTGGAGGCTGGGGGGGAGACAAATAAGAGCTTATAAAATTATGGAAAGCATTGATAAGATGGGCAGTCAGAATGTTTCCCAGGGTAAAAATGGAGGGAGTGGGGCGTTTAAAGGAGATGTGCAGGGCAAAGTTTTTTTTAAAAAACAGAAGGTGGTTCGTATCTGGAACAAACTCCCAGGGATGGCTCTAGAATTGTATAAAATTATAACATTGAAAAAACAGTCCACCTTTTTCTTTCCACTCACATCCCACTTTAAGTAATCCCTGTGTGATTGGTGCTCTGTGATGAGTGAGGGATTGCTTAAGATGGGATGTGGGTGGAAAGAAAAAGTTTGAAACCCACTGTTTTAATCGTCCCTCATTGACTCGTTATGTGCACGGTTTCACAACTCCAAAGAAAATGGGCCAATGGCATTTTTTCTCAAGCCAAATATTTCAGTATCAATTGGGTCTGGAGCAGTGTTTCTCAACCTTCCCTTCCCACTCCCATCCCACCTTAAGCAACCCCTTACTCATCACAGAGCACCGACGGCACAGGGATTACTTAAAGTGGGAAGGGAAGGTTGAGAACCACTGGGTTAGAGGGATTTGGACCAAATGTTGGAAAATGGGACTCACTCCAAAACATTAGTAGGCAGGTGTGAGAATGTGTGGCATATTCAACAGAGCGAGATAAGTGCACAAGATCCTGGATGTAGTATTGTCTGGGTCAGGAATTGGATACAGAATTCCATGGAGTTACAGAATACAGAGTTCCCTTCACTTTTCACTGGCTACTGGAAGTGGATTTTCAAGGTAATGGATGGGGAATCTGGGTATTGAGTGCAGCATTCCCGGGTGGACGTTGCCCACTGCTTGGTCTGAGGACTGACACCATTCCTGGTCCACTTTCAAAATTCCCAGGATCAGGTCCTGGATGCTCTGGGCTGGATTCTGGAGCAGGGAGCAATCTGCTGGATGAAGTCAGTGGGTCCAGCAGGGGGGTGGGGGGGGGGGAAAGAATTCAAAGAAGGGAGGGAAACTTCAAAGTTATTATCCTGGGTGGATGGAGGAAGGATTCTGATACTGGACCCACTGGATTGGGGGTGGGGGGGGGGGGTCGAGCTACATATTGCGACCCTTGCTGAGCCCTGGACGACGTGATTGACAGTTCCCCACTCACGTGGGGGTCTCCGTCTCGCTGAGGGATCGGGACCTGCCGCGGGAAGGAGAGGCGGCGCCGCGGGACGGGGGCGAGTGAGTGGGGCGGGGGGGTTAGGGTTAGGGTGGGCGCCCGGCACCAATGCGACTCCAGCTCATTCGGTGGGTGGGGGGTCCACACCGACGGCGGCGGCTGGTGCTTCTGCAGCATTAGAAGTGCTGGCACAATGAGGGGGGGTGGGGGGCAAGTTGGTGCCCACTGTCGGTGGGGAGATGTCGCCCTTAGCTGCCTGGGGGGAAATTGGACCCTCATTCTCAACAGCAGAACCAGGCTGGACTTCCAACATGTTTCAACCTACTTCATTTGGATTCAACCCTTGTCTTGGTTTTTGTTTGAAAAATGGTCCCCCTGGAAGCCCATCCCCATCCCCACTTCTTTTCTGGTTGAGAGGTCCCAATTCTTCTGAAGCCCAGTTTCAGGAAGGTTTAAACAAGGTCCAGGACATTCGCCGAAGGGCTGGACCAGCGGGGTGTTGAGTTTCTGCCGCCCTTTTGCCTGGTTCATGGAGGTCCTGGTCCCCTCCTTGCACATCCTCTTGGTCCCATGCATCGTGTGGATTCATCTCCTAATTTGGACAGATTAAGATTTCCATTTTAGGATTCTTTAATAAACTGTCAGTGCATCTCCTGTTCCGATAGAATCTCTTGTTCCTATAGAAATTCCCGTTCCTGTAGAATTTCCCACTCCTGTAGAATCTCTCGTTCCTGTAGAATCTCTCGTTTCTGTAGAATCTCTTGTTCCTCTAGAATTTCCCCTTCCTGTAGAATTTCCCACTCCTATAGAATCTCGTTCCAGTAGAATCTCCTGTTCCTGTAGAATTTCCTGTCCCTATAGAGTCATTCAATATTCCTTTATTGTCACGTAGTAAAAGCGGTGCAATATCACACAGAATTTCCTTTCATGTCATAAGGCGGACAGATTCGGCATCGGCAGAAATTGCCAAAGGGCCTCTTACAGTCAGAGAAAGAGAAGCAAAAGAGAGTTCCAGAATCAGGCCATTCATCCAGTCATATCCATGACAATGTTCGAGTGCACTTATCCCATTCGCTTGCTCTCGACTTTTTTATACTGTAGCAGGGATGCGCTGCTACAGGAGCCCACTCCAGCACCTCAGGGGGCTGCTCCAGGCTCATTCTGGTCACCGTTTTTGGTGAGCTCCTGCACCTAAAAAATTAGCCCTGCACCCCTTTGCTGCAGTAATTTAAATACTCTCGTAGAAACTTCTCACCTTTCCCGTCACCCACACAGGTGGTGCTCTAGATTCTAACCACGTTCTTGGTAAAAATGTTCTTTCTCAGATCCCCCCTAAACCCATGCCTGTGCTTCTGTTTTAAATAGCTCTGAATTGGAAAAGGTTCCTACTGCCAACCCTATCCATGCCCTTCATAACTTTATATTCAGATCTCTCCCCCATAGAAAACAAACCCAGTTTATCCCATCTCTCGCCACGACAGAGAAACTAGTCCAGGCCATGTTATGGTGAATATCATGAACACCCATTATATCAAACCAAGATATACTTGCATCAATTTACAGTGGCTAATTAGCATGCTGAGCCTCACATCTGGGGGGGGGGGGGGGGGGGGGGTAGGGAAATAGGACTGGAGGACCTAGGAGAAAACCATACATGTCCACATGCAGGGTTTCAACCCAAAATGTTCCTCATTCTTTTCTCCCTGTTGTTTGACCCCCCTGAGTTCCTTCAACTGTTTTTTTTGCTCCATATAGACAGTGCTGGTGGTTGGAATCAAATTTGAGTCACTGGAACTGAGAGTTGAATTTCCTGCAGTCAAATAATTGGACTTTACATGTTTAAGTCTTAAACTAGATGCATAAACATTCACATTCAATTGACTGAGATTGAGTTGCGGTTCATGATCTTCCAGCACAAGTGACTCCAGTTCACATTTGCCACTGTCGATAAGGAGTTCATATAATTTTTTTGTAAAGTTTGGACATACAGCACAGTAACAGGCCATTTTGACCCATGAGCCCGTGCCACCAAATTTACACCCTCTTAACCTACACCCCCAGTACGTTTCAAACAGTGGGAGGAAACCGGAACCCCCAGGGAAAACCCACGCTGACATGGGCAGAACATACAAACTCCTTACAGACAGCGCGGGATTTGAACCCCGGTCCCATCGCTGGCGCTGTAAAGGCATTGTGTTAACCGCTACACCCAACCATGCCGCCTCGTCTCTGCATGGTTTTCAACCAGTTGCTCCATTTCCCCCCACGTTCCAAGGAGTTATGGGGATGGTAGGTTAATTGATCACATGGGTGTATTTGGAAGGCATGGTGTTGTGGGCCAGGAGAGATTGTTATCGTGCTGTATCTAAATTAAGAAATTAAATTTAAAAAGCATTGCTGAGGTTCTGTCTCTTAAATCACAGAATCTTTAACTTTACCACATTATTCAAATTTCTATTTTGCTGCGTCTGAGCAATGGAAAATTCTCCCAAACCAAGATTAAACACTGCTGACCTCAAACTCCATCTCCAGACAATTCAGGTTAGCAGTATGTGTGAGAAACATGGGAGGGCCTCTCGCAGTTTGGAGAATGGTGGTCCTGACAATATGTGGAAGTGGAATGAACAACATCGTCATTTGTGTCCAAACACAACGTTGAGCCTGAACTCTTATATAATGCACGTTTTTTCAGAGACGCAACATTGCCCATAGACAGACTGTTATTGGTTTTGGAATTTATAGCATGGTTTAAGTGTGAAGTAGTAAGTGGAATGATAATGCTTAGAGATAAAATGTGAAGGCTGTACATGGTGGGAGGTTTCCCTCACGGTCAGAGAGAGCAGACAGGGAAAAAAACAGAAAAACTCAAAAGTAGCGAATGCTGGAATCTTGAGCAGACAAAGAATTGCTGGAAGAACTCAACAGCTCAGACAGTGTCCATGCGTTAGAAATGGTCAGTCAAAGTTTTAGGACTGGAGAAATGGTTGGCCCCAGCAAGCTAAAGTTTAGTTTTATTCCACACAGATATATCTGTCCTCAGACTCATCCATTGTCAGGAAAAATGCATTCTTTTTTAATAATTTTTTTTATTTTTCACACTGTGAACCATATCAACCAAAATATGTACAAACGTTTCTCATTAAATATACATAGTGGCATTTTCCCCCTTTTTCCCCCCTTCCCTCCCTCCCCTCGACCCACCCCCCTCCAAAATCAATAAATATTCAACATATACAATACAATTAAACAATGTCTTCACACAAAGGAAAAACAAACCAGAAAAATGTGTCATCTACTTTTACACACTAAATCAAATTGTTTTGTCTTCTTATCATTTTAGGGGATGCGGGTCGAAGGCAAGCTCTCTCTGTTATGTTCCATGTACGGTTCCCAAATTTGTTCAAACAATGTGACTTTATTTTTTTATATTATATGTTATTTTTTTTCCAATGGAATACATTTATTCATTTCCATTCTCAGGCTCTCTTCCATTTTCCAAGTTGACATTATACATTTTTTTGCTACTGCTAAGGCTATCATAATGAATTTTTTTTGCACTTTATCCAATTTAAGGCTAATTCTTTACTTCTTATGTTACTTAGAAGAAAGATCTCTGGATTTTTTGGTATTTTGGTTTTTGTGATTTTATTTAATATTTGATTTAGTTCTTCCCAAAATGTATTTAGTTTCGTACATGCCCAAATTGCATGTACTGTTCCCATTTCCTTCTTACAGCGAAAACACCAATCTGATAATGTTGGATCCTATTCTGTTAACTTTTGAGGCGTGATATATAACCTGAGTAACCAATTATACTGTATCATGCGTAACCTTGTGTTTATTGTATTCTTCATAGTTCCAGAACATAACTTTTCCCATACTTCATTTTTTATCTTTATGTTTAAATCCTTTTCCCACTTTTGTTTAGGTTTATAGTTTATTTCATCATTTTCCTTATCTTGCAGCTTAATGTACAAGTTGGTTATAAATCTTTTAATTATCATTGTGTCTGTAATCACATATTCAAAGCTGCTTCCTTCTGGTAACCTCAAACTGTTTCCCAATTTATCCTTTAAATTAGCTTTCAGTGGATGATATGCAAACACTATGAGTTATTCCATATTTGTACTTCAACTGTTCAAATGTTAATAAATTATTTCCCAAAAAACAATTTTCTATTCTTTTGATTCCTTTTCTCTCCCATTTTCTAAAGGAAGGATTATCGATTGTAAAAGGGATTCGTGGGTTTTGTGTCAATAACAATTTTGGTATTTGGAAATTCATTTTTTTTCCCTTTTTACATGGATCTTCTTCCATATATTAAGTAAATGATACAATACTGGTGAGTTTTTATATTGCACCAGCTTTTCATCCCACTTATAAAGTATATGTTCCAGTACCTTCTCCCCTATTTTATCTAGTTCTATCTTAGTCCAGTCTGGATTTCTCTCGTCTGGTAAAAATCTGATAAATACCTTAATTGTGCATCCTACCCAGCCACCATTGGTTTCTTATTTCCTTGAACTGCATGAATTAGATTAATAAGTTTACAGACATTATCCGCTCTTCGTCTTTTCTTAATAAATCCAGTTTGATCTTGTTTGACTATTTTTGGTACACAACCAGCTAATCCATTTGCTAATAATTTTGCTATTATCTTATAGTCTGAGTTAAGTAGAGATATTGGTCTATATGATGCTGGTGTTAATGGATCCTTCCCCGTCTTTGGATTACTGTAATTATTGCTGTCTTACATGAACCTGGCAAGTTTTGTGTTTCTTCTACCTGATTCATTACTTCCAGGAGAGGAAGAATTATTAACTCTTTAAATGTTTTATAAAATTCTATTGGAAATTCATCCTCTCCTGGTGTTTTATTGCTCGGCAGCTTTTTTAATTAATCCTGTACTTCCTCTATTTCAAATGGTTTTATGAGTTTGTTTTGTTCCTCTTCTTGCAATTTTGGCAGTTCAATTTTAGCTAAAAATTCCTCTATTTTATCATCTTTCCCCTCGTTCTCAGTTTGGTATAATTGTTCATAAAATTTCTTAAAGTTTTCATTAATCTCTGCTGGGTTATATGTAATTTGTTTGTCCTTTTTCCTTGATGCCAATACAGTTCTTTTAGCTTGTTCTGTTTTAAGTTGTCAGGCTAATATTTTATGTGTTTTTTCTCCCAATTCGTAATACTTTTGCTTTGTTTTCATTATGTTCTTCTCCACCTTATTTGTTTGTAACGTTTCTTATTTTATTTTTTTCGTCCGCCAATTCTCTCTTTTTCTTTATATCATCCCTTTTCAATGGTTCCTTTTCTGTACTTACTATCTCCCTTTCCAGCTGTTCTATTTCCCGATTGTAATCCTTGTTCATCTTAGTTACATCACTTATTATCTGCCCTCTAATGGAGGCTTTCATTGCGTCCCATTATATAAATTTGTCTTTCACTGATTCCGTGTTTATTTCAAAATATGTTTTAATTTGGCATTCAATAAACTCTCTAAATTCCTGCCTTTTAAGTAGCATGGAGTTTAACCTCCATCTATATGTTCTTGGTGAGATGTCCTCCAGTTCTATTGCTAATAACAGGGGTGAATGGTCTGATAGTAATCTAGCTTTATACTCAGTTTTCCTAACTCTCCCTTGAATGTGGGCCAACAACAAAAACATATCAATCCTTGAGTATGTTTTGTGCCTACTCGAATAATATGAAAATTCCTTCTCTCTTGGGTGTTGCCTCCTCTATATATCCATAAGTTTCATTTCCTGCATTGATTTAACCATAAATCTGGCTACTTAATTATTTTTGCTTGTTTTTTGTCCAGTTTTATCCAACAATGGATCCAAATTAAGGTTAAAATCCCCTCCTATCAATATATTTCCTTGTCTACAATCTTCAAAAAAATATCCTGCATAAACTTTTGATCCTCTCATTCGGTGCATATACATTGAACAAATTCCAAAATTCTGAGTATATCTGACACTTTCTCATTACATACCTCCCTGCTGGATCTGTTATTTCCTCCTGTATCTTGATTGGTACATTTTTGTTAACTAATATGGTCACACCTCTAGCTTTTGAATTATATGAATCTACTGCTAAGTGTCCTACCCAGTCTCTCTTTAATTTGTTATGTTCCACTTCAGTTAGATGTGTTTCCTGCACAAATGTTATTTCTTTTTTTATTTTTTCAGTAAATTTAATAGCCTCTTAGGAAAAATGTATTCATGGGGAACAACACATCATCCAAAAAGTCGGGGTTCTAGGATAATTTGGATGTAATTGGGCGGCGTGAGTTTAAATGGCTGGAATAACCTTCTTCTGTTCTGGACAGCCTTAAACGATGAAAAGGTCAAGAGTTTTTTCTAATAGTGGGTTAAACCACCCCCCCCCCAACTCTAATCACTGTTTCCATCTCTTCTTTACCTACAATTGCACTTGGTTTTTGAACCTCTATCTAACAACACCACCCCCCCACCCCCAAGTGGTCTCTCACTCTACTTCTTACACCTGTCCTGCACCCACTCACCTCTGGGCCCTCTGAAGCTTCTTTCCCCCTTTATCTATGTAATTTAACCCTTTGATCTTAGTCCCGATGAAGGGTCCCGACTCAACGTTGATTGACCATTTCTACCCGTGGACACTGCCTGACCTACTGAGTTTCTTCAGCAATTTTTTGTTTATAGAATAAAAGCAGATTCAAAAAAATTATTACAAAGAAATGTAAGATTGCTTTATTGTTCCAATTTACCTCACAACAGATTACATTTTTGAGTTACAGAAAATACCTTACAAGACGGAGGCAATAAATATCCCTAATTACCTGAAAATATGGAGCGAGCTTCCAATTCATCGGCAAATGAGGGTATAAAAGAAATGGTTTTGGATTTAAAAAATGATCCTGCAGTGAGCACACCAGCTGACCAACTATCTGAAGAAAAGGAGTCAGACAACAGAAGGGATGGCGATTACACAGTGGAGACAGCAAAGGTACAAGCTTTAGTCATTCCCACTGCAGCATATCACAAGAAGGCAGCTTTCCCACAGAAACACACGTCAGCATGAGGCAGAGGCAAAAAGAGCTGACGTTGACAATCGTAGGATGGGTTTCCCAGGAAGGAGTCATCGTAAATGTCTGAGGCCTGGCGTCAGAACTTAGAAAAGAGGAAAAAGTGAAAACTAATCCACGTACTGGAGCAACTCAGGCAGATAAGGCCAAATGAAGCAAATTGGTAAGGAAGGTAGATCATAAGGCTCCTTAATTGGGAAAAGGGGAATTATTTTTCATTTCAAGACTAAGATAAATCAGGAGTGATTTTGATAAGACAATGGATTGCTAAATCGGTGATATTTAATATGCAAATAATAACCTAAATATTGTTGGTTACTGGTTTGAACAATTAGCTGCTGAGTCCTGGGTCTTAGTGAAAGCAGCAGTGGGATGGGACTAGACAATAAACAGTCGAAGAAGA
Organism: Narcine bancroftii; assembly: GCF_036971445.1. Lineage (NCBI taxonomy): Eukaryota > Metazoa > Chordata > Chondrichthyes > Torpediniformes > Narcinidae > Narcine > Narcine bancroftii. The sequence goes on from NC_091476.1 coordinate 174,474,641, forward strand.
ATTGTGAAGAATGTCCATAGATCTCAGAATGAAGCATATATGAAATTTGCCTTTATTGCTTCGGGCAGAGAAGAGAAGATGTGTGCAGAGAAATGGCAGGTGGAGTTTAATCAGGACAAATGTGAGAAGTTGCACATCGGGAGGTCATTTGTAAAGGGAATGTATATAGTGAATTGCCTGACTGTTAAAAGCATTGAAGTGCAGAGGAACCAGGTCCATAGCTCATTGAAAGAGGTCGTGTAAACGAAATGTATGCTTGGCTTCATTGGGCAGGGTCTAAGGGGAGCGGCAGATAGGGGAGACAGAATCTATTTCCCAGGTTGCCAGCATCACATACTAGAGGACACGTGTTTAAGGTGGGCGGGATTTTTATGGAAATGAACAAGACAATGTTTTTGCACAGAGTGGTGGGGGCCAGGAGTAGTGATGGAAACAGATTTAATAATAGCATTTAAGAGACCGAGACAGATGAATATAACTGGATGATATCTACCTTGTGAAAGAGGCCAAGTTTTGGTTTGATTGAGATCATGTCTGGTATAGACATGTGGGCTGGAAGGGCTATTCCTGTACAGTACTTTTCTGTGTTGAGAGCTGGGAGAATATTCCACACTGTTTAAATACTAGCTTTGCCATTGATAGAGTCCTGTGTACAGATCTGGTCATATACAGAAAGGATGGTCTGGCGTCCCAAGAACTGAAGAGGGGGTTTATGAGACAGCTACCAGACTGGAGAATCTGTGATATGGGGCTGGTTAGACTGGAATTGCTTCCATTGCCACAAAGGAGTAGGAAAGACGTTTCAATTGTGGTGTACCAAAGTCGGTGAAAATGAGATGATCAGAAAGAACCTTTCTCTCAACAGAGAGTATTAGTTAGGGATTGCAGATTTGTTCATTGCTGTCAGGGTTTTAGGGGAGGTGAGGAAACATTATTAGAGTCTCAGTATACTTTGGAATCTGGATTTGCTGCCTAGGGTCAGAAGAACTTTAATCTGAAAGACTATGGACCAAGAGCTAAGAAGGAGAAGTAACCAAAGAGGCTGTGGATTTGCCCACCCTGAATGTGGTGATCCAGGAAGTCCTCCCTCTGCTACGAGTCTCAGTACGATGTGAACCGTTCTTTTCCTGTAGAACATTTATGGAACAGTTAGCGAAGCTGCTCAATGAATGATGAATAGACAGGCTCTTTCTGATGGAAATCAGTACTATTTTGGTTGAACAGGATACATCTTGTGCAATTAGACAGCATTTAACATTAATCCAAGATGATTTCTTTAATTGTCCAATTCTGAATTCCGTTTACCATTTTTAAGCCAACCTAACCAATGCATTACCTTCCTCTGTAGCCCAGAGCTTCTTTCCCCATCATAAACCCACTGCCAATTTTGACCCTTCTTCGTCTCAGTGGTGAGCTCTGAGGAGTCCTACTGCCCAGAGCCCCCAATCACCAACAGTCATATTGACCTTCCATTTTTTCCTTACAAATATATTTTCTATTCAACTTTCCACTTTTGGATCCCATCATCTCTGGAAGCTGATCTTTTTGTATTCCTTAAAAAAGATTTACTTGAATACACCTCAGGATTTACATGTCCTGTATACCAGGCTTACCAAAATATTTTCCAACGTGACCCAATAATATCATTTGAAATTCCACATAAAGGCAGTAATAATCAGACCAAAACATGTCCACCCTTTCATTGGGACCCGATAAATTATGGAAGTGTAAGGATTATGTAAATAAGAAGCAGAAAAATGAGAAGGCAATTTGGCTCCACATATCTGATATTAACCAGCACTAATCCTTAAAATATCTATCAATCATATCTTGGAATACATTCTGCTATAACCTCCACAGCCACTCCTTGAGCAGAGCATTCCAAAGACTCGGTGCACAGTGGATGAAGAAATTTCATCTCGTCTTCATCTAGAATGGCCTCTCCCTTATTTTTTTTTTAAACTTTATTTAAGATTTTATAACATGAATAACATTTAAAAAAAATTAAGAATAAAATAATAAAATTACAATACAATATCAATAATCTAAATAAACTATACCCTCCCCAATAATTATTACACATTAATAACCCAACTCAAATTAGTCCAACCCCCCCTTTCCCCCCCAAAATAAAGAGTGAAGAATTAATAAAGTTAATAATATATGTGAGAAAAAAAAACCTACTTACAAAAAAAAACATAACCGATTAAAATACTAACAAAAAAAAAGTAATTAATACTAAGATATCAGACTTAAAAAACATATTTAAATCAAACTTAAATGCATATATTTAACAAACGGAGTTAAGATGAAACATATATTTAACTCAAACTTAATATAAAAAATTAGTAAAGTTAGTAACATTATCAAAAATTCTTAAACAATAATCAAATCTTAAAAAAAATTGTAGCATGAAAAAAAAGATGAAAAAAAACTTTCTCTATAGAGATAAACCTTCACCAAATATCAACTAACTTCACATCTATCATCATATTAGTCACATAAACCACCATCTTAAAACAAAATTCAAACCTCATTAAGCATTGTACAATTCAATTTTAGTACTCTTCCACCATTTTTCCCTTTTACTCTTGAATAGTTATCCAATAAAAGCTCCAATACCACATTTAAATATCCCCAATCATTACGTTAAAATTCAAATATCCAAATAATAAAAACACATCTACAACGAAATCTATATCTTCAACAAATGGAGCATAAACCACAAACAAAATTCAAGCCTCATTAAGAATTGTACAATTCAATTTATAACTTTCACCATTATTCCCTTCGTTCTATAACTAAAATAGCAAAATAATATACACCAGAATTACTACTTTCACCTTAAAGTTAAAGAAAAAATATAAAAAAAACTTATCCATCCCATTCACATTTAAATTTCAGATATTCCTTATCTACTGAATAAACTTTAAAAAAAACCACATCAATTTTTAGTTTTTTAAACAATCAAATACTTTCTTATGCTTTTTTTTATATTTAAAGAAAAAAAACCCCTTCACTCTTTAATCTAATAATACAAAAAAAAAGGAAAATAAAAAATGGGTAGGAGGTTAAAAATACCCCCTCCCATCTAAACCGCGCAATGCGGTAACTCCCAAAAAAAAAATGGGTGTGAGATAACTCACACGTAGCAGATGACTTTCAGGAAATAGTGCCTGTCCAGTTCTCTCCCCCAACTCTCACTTCATCTTAAACTAACATCATCATTATTTAATATCCCTTTTTTTAAAAAAAAACATTAAAAAAAAGGACAACTCTTCTTTTAATCAGCTCCAACTACCGAGTCACCATTACAACCATTCCTTCTTGGAGCACGGCTCTTTTCTTCCATCTCTTGTCTCCTTAGAGATCGCGGCGGACTACGTCTCTGTTGAAACTGAGTAATTGGCAGCTCTTGAGCAAATGCTATAGCTTCCTTTGGAGAATCAAAGAACTTTGGTTGGCAACCATCTTGGAAAACCTTCAAAACAGCTGGATATCTAAAGGTTGCCTTGTAACCTTTCTTCCACAACAACTCTTTAGCAGGATTGAATTCCCGTCGTTGGAACATAACTTCTTGACTCAAATCCGCATAGAAGAAAACTCGATTATTTTGAATTATCAAGGGTGATTTTCTCTGTTGTGCATTTCTAATAGCCACTCGTAAAATTATTTCTCTGTCGTAATAATTCAAGCAACGAACCAAAACAGGTCTTGGACTTTGACCTGAAATAGGTCTTCTACGCAAGGCTCTGTGAGCACGTTCCAGTATTATACCTTCCGGGAAGTGTTCTTGACCCAGCACCTGTGGAATCCATTCAGTAAAAAATTTTCTTGGGTCTGGTCCCTCCATACCTTCCGGCAAACCAATAATCTTTATATTGTTCCGTCTGGATTGGTTTTCCAAATAATCAATCTTTTTCACCAAATTTTTATTTTGAGTTTGTAAGTCTTCAACCATTTTGGTCAAATCAAGAACTTGATCCCATATTTCGTCTATATCTTCTTCACACAAATTAAATTTATCTCTCACTTCAAGCTTAAAAGCTCCAAACTCAGCCATCTGTTGAGAATGTATTTTCACCAGGGTATTAAACCTAGTACCAAGTTCAGTCATAATCTTGGATAATCCCTGCATTGTATAAGATAATTTAGATTCAAGATTCACAATTGGAAGAGATTCTGGCTCAACAGATTCCTGCTTCTTCTGCATAACCAAAGGATCTTCTGTTCCTTCCTTCATTCTGGTTGCCTTCCTTGTAGTATGACTGCGTGTGGAAACCCCAGCCACAGTCTCTCCAGCAATAACTGGAGGACGCTGGCTGGGGTGTTCCCCATTCCATAATATATTAAGTTCTCTCAGTACATCAAGTTGTATAGGTTCTTCTATCTCAAGAGATGCAGTTTGCAGCGCCACCTCTACAGTTGACAAATGCCTTTGAGTAACTCTTTGTTCTAAAGGCTGTTTGGCACCCTCTTTAGGGGGCTCTACCGATGTAACATAGAGCTCTACATCCGAACACTGTACCTCTCTCCTGGGATCCATTTCACGCTGAGTCCCGGTGTCTTTCCTGTAGGTAGGCTCCAAAACTTGAACTTTTGGAAAATGTAGTTTTTTGATGATCTGTTGTCGTTTTTTTTTGCTCTTTTCCACCAATTGTACCATCATAAGTTAAATTAACAGCACTGAAATTATCTAAACTTTTAAAGAATTTTAACAGGCATTTCTAGACAAAACAATAAGATAGAGTCAAGAGAGGACTGGAAGGCACGTCTGATCCTTACGCCATCTTGCCACGCCCCCCCCCCCCCGCCTCTCCCTTATTTGAAGCTATGACCCTCAGTTCTGGATTTCCCAACTAGGGGAAACTGTTATTCCTGCATTTACCTTGCTCCACAAGAACTTTGATGAAGTTCACCATACCTTGATGAAGGGCTCAAGCCTGAAATGCCGGTTATGGACACTGTCTGACCTGCTGAGCTTCTCCTGGACCTTGTGTTTTTTACCACAAGAACTTGGTCAGTTTCTGTGAGATGTTAATTAACAGCTCAGTGTTATCCAGGTAGGACATCAAAACACCTTCCAGATTTTATTTGAATACTGCCTCCATTTCCATGATGTTCAGCTGAATAAGTACTCCCGGCCTCCAATTTCTCAGTATTACACTGGAGTTTCACCCTATATATTTGTGCTCAGATCTCTCAATGGGGCCCGAACCCACTCCTTTGTGATTCAATGGTGAGATGAATAACAGTGCAGAAAGTCTTGGTGCTCTTGGATCCCTTAACCTGTGCACACAGGATCCTGCACTATAATTGCCACCAAAGGACACGCTAAGTATGTCAGGGGAGGCGGAGCAACAATGTCGACTTTCAGTTAAAATTTGTAATATTGGGATGCGATCAAACCCAATGTTTTCCACAGCCTTTTACTTATGATTGGTGGGGCCGAGTTACATTGGGTGAGACTGGGTTGTTGAGTAATTGGGACAAGTTATTGGTTAGACTAGTAAGTGGATTTCCCACACCATTAGAGCTTTTCATCTCACTTATGCAATATTATGTATTTCTTCTAATTCAGCGTGGAGTTCATGGTGACTGTCACAAAGGAGTTCTGGCTGTCTACTATGTAAGTTTCTATATTTAATTTCTATTTCATTTAGTTTGTATTTCATATTTTTGAAATGTTGGTGCTCCTTTCACTGTTGAAGAAAGCTGAACTAATAATTTAGCTGTGCTATTTGACGTTGTGAGCTTGGTTTTAACTTTCTCCCATTTCTTTAGAGACTGCACTAAATCCACTTTCAACTCACAATGTAGGTTCTACGTCTACTCTCTTGTCCAGAAAACTTGCTTCAGGTCCAATTAATATGATTCGGTTTGAGCTTCTACATTGTTTGTGGAAACTGCAAATTACACCATAATTGCCACATTTTGTAATTACATTTTAACTGATTGATGGACATGGTATTGTCTTAAATTGTTTTGGCATCTACTTTTTAGGAATACTTTTGAACAGTTTCCAGCATAGGATTATTAAAATTCAGCTCACGGGAATTGTTAAGTTTGTGTCAGTGTGTAAAATTATTATATATCTTCAATGAAGCCAACTTCGGGTCTATTGCCTGAAACGTCGACTAGTTTCTCTTTCAAGATCAAGATTCAAGATTCCACTTATTGTCATCCACACAAAATACTCAAAAAGGGGCTTCTTTGTTTGCTGTGTAAAGGCACAGAGAAGCACCGCTAACACGGTGGCAACATCACAGCAGGAAAGAAATAACAGGGACGCTGTCTATAGATTCGCCTCCTGCAGCTTTTGCAGCCACACTGCCTCCTCTGTTCCAGCAGGGAACCTGAGCTCCCAGTTCTGGAACCCCCCGCCCCCCCCCCCCCCAATATGATCCAAAAGCTGCTAACACCCGAGTCCCTTCGGGAGCCCTGCTCGCCGTCAGCACCCTCACTGATGCCGGTCCTGATACCTGATTCCCATGAGCTGAGTCCCCAGCAGCCTGCGGGGAAACTCGGCAGGTCACTCAATATCCAGAGGAAATAAAGGGTAACCAACATTCAGAACAAAAGGCCCAGGCCCGAAACATAGGTTACCCTTTACTTCCTATGGATGCTGGGTGACCTGCTGGTTTCTCCATCATGTTTGTGTATTGTTCTAGCCTGGTAACAAATGTCCATTGTTCATCGATGCCCTGTGAGACCAAACTACCTTCGAGGTGGCCTATCCTCATTGTTCATTCAAGTTGACTGCTCAAAATATAATAGAATAAATTGTATCTATTACTTTTCTCGAGTTTGGCTGATGCAGAGACGCTTTTGTTTTAGAATTAAATGAAATCTAGCAAACTGAAGCTGAGTTTCTTTGTTTTTGTCACCCTTCCACTGCTCTATTCTGGCTCTGTAGAGCTCGTCGAAAGAACCAAAGACTTGTTGATCCAAACCAAGGCTTTTATTAGCAAAAGACCGGAGCTCTTCACAGGTGGCCGACCAGTCCGGAATGATCCGACCTGGCTAGGGACACAACCCTTTAAGGCCCAGACAATAGGTGTGGCTTAGCTCTCAGCCAATCGCTGTAAGCACAGTCTAGATACTGTAACTATATACACTATGTACATTGGTGCCTGTACGATCACAGGCTCCTTGTAGAAGTCTTTCATGATAAAAACTTAATTCCCAATCTTAGTCATTTATTAGACAACTTTGCCTCGAAGTATGAAAAATCTGTGGATTGTTTTCTTTATTGTTTATGCTGGAGCATAATACCTCCCAGTGCCATAAATATGTACATACAGCTAGTGGACAGACCCTGTAAGTAAATAGATATAAATCTGACTGCATTTTTGATGTGTATCTAATTGTTGTGATGTCTGGAATTTGTAAAGTTATCACATAATTCTAAAATACCACCGCACATTAGTCCATTGAGCCATACAGGCTGTTTGGAATTGTCACACCCATGCCCTGCTCTTCCAACATATCACTACAATTTTCCCCTCCATTTTAAATATGTTATCGCAAACTCTTTGGGTCAGTTCATCGCAAATCTATCTACTGTTAAAAGAATTAATCATTTCACTTCTCAATCTTTAGTCAGTCACATTAACCATCCGAGACTCATTTGTACAAAACAATACTTACTTATTTATTTTTAGAGATCTAATACTTGTTCCTGTATATGTATTATTTGTCCGTATGCGTGTTATGTCTGGTTGTATGTCTGCATGCTTTTGCACCGAGTACTGGAGAACACTGTTTCATTATGTTCTACTTGTATAATCAGATGTCAATAAACTTGAACTTGAATCTGGATCATCTGGTTATTAACAACAGAACTACAGTTTCTCGTTATTTACTGTATCCTGCAGTCCTATGATCTTAAACACATCCATCAGCCTTCTGTATTGTATTCACAATTAATGCTCTTCAATCAGCCCAAACAATTATCTTCCCTCATTCCTAGAGGCAACATAGTATATTTCAGCTGCAAGTCTGGACCAGTGGATCTCTTTGAACTATATTCATCCCAACAGTTTCTCTATCTCGCCCAAGTTAACTGAAAAAGTATGCTCAATGGAGGGACAGCAGAGCATAATTAGATGATATTTCTACAAGAAATAAGGAAAGGGCAGGATAGATATATTCCAAGAAAGAGGAAAATGATGAAAGGAAAAATGGTACAAATGTAGCTAACAAAAGAGGTTAAGTCTAAAATAAAAGACAAGGAAGCAAAAATTAGTGGAAAAACAGAGGACTGGGAAACTTTTAAAAACTGACAGAAAAAAAAAGTCATTAGGGAATAAAAAGATGAATTATGAAAGGAAGTTGACAAATAACATACAAATGGATACGAAGAATTTAAAAAAAAGAGTAAAAGAGAGACACGGGTAGATTTAGGACCGATTGAAAATGATGCTGGAGAAATTATAATGGGTAACAAAGAGAATGCAGAGGAACTAAATGAATATTTTGCATCAATCTTCACTGAGGAAGACCATAGCAATATACCTGATAGTCAGAGGTCTCAGGGAATAGAATTAAGTACAGACAGGATCACTAGAGAGATTGTGCTTAGTAAGCTGAATGGACTAAAGATAGAAAAGTCTCCGGGACTGGATGAGGTGCATCCACAGGTTCTGAAGGAGGTGGCTTTGGAAATTGTGGAGGATTGGAATTGATTTTCCAGAGATAAATTGACTCTGGCATGGTTCTGGAGGATTGGAAGTTCGTAAATGTAGTTCCGCTGTTTAAGAAGGGAGGAAGGCAGAAAAAATGGAATTATAGGCCCATTAATCAGATGTCGATAGTGGCAAAGTTATTGGAGTAGATCCTCAAGGACAAAGTTATGAAATACTTCGAGGTGCATGACATGATAGGTCCAAGCCAGCATGGCTTCATGAAGGGAAGATCCTGCCTGACCAACCTATTGGATTTTTTGAGGGAACCAAGTAGGGTGGATGAGGGAGAGGCTGTGGATGTTGTGTATTTGGATTTTCAAAAGGCCTTCAATAAGGTGCCGCATAAGAGGCTGCTTAATAAGATGAGAGCCCATGGAGTTACAGGAAAGATGTTAGATTGGGTGGAGCAGAAGGCAAAGAGTGGGAATAATGGGATCCTGTTCGTGTTGATTTTCAGATACTAATGGTGTCTGCTGGGGTCGGTGTTGGGCCGCTTCTTTTTACAATGTATATTGATGATTTAGATTATGGAGTGAATGGTTTTTTGGCTTATTTTGCAGATGACACCAAGATGGGTGGTGGAGTAGGAAGTGTTAAAGAAACCGAAAGGTTGCAGAGAGAATTGGACAGTTTAGAAGAGTGGGCGAAGAAAGATACAATATTGAGAAATGTACAGTTGTACATTTTGGAAGAGGAAATAAACAGGCAGATTACTATTTGGATGGGGAGAACATTCAAAATTCAGAAGTGCAAAGGGACTTGGGGTCCTTCTGCAGGATAATCTTTATCACCAGGTTGGATCAGTGGTAAAGAAAGTGAATGCTACGTTGGCCTTCATTTCAAGGGGAATAGTGTATAAGAGTAAAGAGGTGTTGATGAGGCTCTATGGGGCACTGGTGAGACCTCATTTGGAGAACTGTGTGCAGTTCTGGGCCCCTTATCTTAGAAGGGATGTACTGATGTTGGAGAGAGGATGATTCCTTGAATATAAGGGCTAAAATATGAGGAACGTTCATCCTGCTCTTGGACTGTACTCGTTGGAGTAGAGAAGAATGAAAGGGGATCTCAAAGAAATATTTTGAATCCTGAAAGGATTGAACAGAATAGATGTGAATAAGGTGTTTCCCTTGGTGGTTGAGTCCAGGACAAGAGGGTGCAGTCTTAGAATTATAAGGTACCCATTTAAAACAGAGATAAGGAGAATTTTTTTATCCAGAGGGTCGTGGATTTGTGGAATTCATTGCCACGTACAACTGTGGAGGCCGGATCATTGGGGGTGTTTAAGGGGGAGATTGATTGGTATCTAATTAGTCAGGCATTCAAGGGATAGGGGGAAAAGGCCAGAAATTAGAGGTGAGAACAGTTTAGCTAGCTCAGGATGGAGTGACAGAGCAGACTCGATGGGCTGAATGGCCTACTTCTGTTCCTTGATCTTGTGATCTTTCTATCTAACTATCTTTTTTATATTGGTTTTTTTTCCTATAGAAGACCTGGATTTTGTTTTATTTTAACATCCAATCTACACTTGTACTTTGCTATTCTCTGCATCTCTGAACATGTTACGTGTAATGTGATCTTGCTGTGTGCCTGTATTACCAAATTTACAGCTTACTCTTTCTGTGTAATCCTGCTGTCAGACTGCTGGAGAGCCTTTGGCCTCTTTTTCCCATGTGTGAATGGTTTCCAATACTTCTTTCTCTTTCTTCTTCTTTGGCTTGGCTTCGCGGACGAAGATTTATGGAAGGGGTAAAAGTCCACGTCAGCTGCAGGCTCGTTTGTGGCTGACAAGTCCGATGCGGGACAGGCAGACACGGTTGCAGCGGCTGCAGGGGAAAATTGGTTGGTTGGGGTTGGGTGTTGGGTTTTTCCTCCTTTGCCTTTTGTCAGTGAGGTGGGCTCTGCGGTCTTCTTCAAAGGAGGTTGCTGCCCGCCAAACTGTGAGGCGCCAAGATGCACGGTTTGAGGCGATATCAGCCCACTGGCGGTGGTCAATGGGGCAGGCACCAAGAGATTTCTTTAGGCAGTCCTTGTACCTTTTCTTTGGTGCACCTCTGTCACGGTGGCCAGTGGAGAGCTCGCCATATAACACGATCTTGGGAAGGCGATGGTCCTCCATTCTGGAGACGTGACCCATCCAGCACAGCTGGATCTTCAGCAGCGTGGACTCGATGCTGTCGACCTCTGCCATCTCGAGTACTTCCAATACTACACCCTCATTAAATGTGGCCTATTGCTTCGTTCATTTCTGCCCAACTGGATTTTATCACCTATAGCGGTTGTTCAGTTGCTCTTTCTCTGACAAATCTAGATGTTGTGACACTACGTTCCTAATAATGATACGTTTCTCCTCAGCTACTCAAATTTCCACAGGATTAGGTACAGTGATCTTTTCTTCTCCCATCAATCAAGAAAATTCTGAAAACATTTAAACATTCCCTATGGTGGGAATTAATCTGTGCATAAGGTTGTGCTGTTTGCTGTGTTCAGGTTCTGGACTCACTTTAGTGACCCCGAAATCTAATGATCTCTAGCACGCCCTAACCTACTAGTAAGTGGCTTGGAGAAATCCAGAGATTATAAATGTTATTTATATAAAGATACATCCGGCTCCAAACCCTTCCAGCCCCACAAGGCCGTGGCACCCAATTACACCTGTGTGACCAATTAACCCACTAACCTCGTCCATCTTTGGGATGTGGAAGAAAACACCCGGAGAAAACTCGCGCAGACATGGTGAGAGTGTACAGACTCCTTACATAGAGTGGCAGATTTGAGCCTGGATCACTGGCGCTGTAATAACGTTATGTTAACCTCAAACCCAATCATATTCATCCTTTTAACTTCTTTAAAGTAAGACTGCAGGAACTTATTCCAGTTCTTCCCTCTGTTGCTCAACACTAACATGGTCCATGTATTCTGGTTTATCTCTTTTTCTATAGTTCACCCCCTCTGTGATGCATCTTATCCTATCTTTTCTTAATAATTTTTGATTTAATACTTCACCGTGAACCACTTCAATAACAATATATATACAAACATTCATCATTTAAATATATATAGTGACATTTTCATTTGCCCCCCCTTCCTCCCACCCTCCCCATCACCATAACATAAAGCAAGAATAAAAGAAAGAATAAAAAGAAATAAACAATAAAAGACCACAAAAGAAAAAGGAAAAAAAGGGAAAAAGAAATCGTGTCGCCCAAAATTCTATATTTAAGTATTTTGGTACTTGTAGTTTATCACTTGAAGAGATGGAGTCTGAAATTGGTGGTTTCTGGGTATGGTTCCCAAATTTGTTCAAATAAAGTACATTTGTCTTGTAGATTGTAGGTCATTTTTTTCTACTGGAATACAGATGTTCATTTGTATGGACCATTGTTGTATTTTTAAAGTTGCCTCCATTTTCAAAGTTGCCATGATGGATTTTTTTTGCTGTTGAGAGTCCAATCATAGTAAATCTTTTTTGATCCCTGTCTAATTTTAGGTCTAATTCTTTGTCATTTACGTTGTTTAACAGGAAGGTTTCTGGATCTTTTGGTATCTTATTTTTTGTAATTCTGTTTAATGGGGGTTCATATTGATGGTGGCTTTACTGAATATAGTTGGAGGCCCAACTATAAAATCTGTAATTCATGCTATGTTACTGTACACAATCCAGTTAATTCTTTGCTGCTCTTTGCCAGACTTAGCACTGTAGTCCTTTGGAATGTGTTCCACATTTCATCTTGCCTTAATTCCCCTTTGCTTCTCATGAATGCTGAGTTTATTTTTACATTGGTTTTCCATATTCACGCTCTCGGGGGATTCCTGCCCTTCCCTCTGTCAGTTCAGCTGTTTTGGTGTGATGAGATCAAATGGTTGCTCACCATGTAGTTCAGAAATAAGCAACAGGTGGTAGTGGCAGAACCAGTTCAACACCAGCATTTGACAGTTTGACAGCTTTGATGCCAGGCTTGTTCAGTGACACGGTTTAGCCATTTGTTAACATTTTTTATTTGTGTGGGAAAGAGCTTGTGCGTTCTTTCTATAAGGACTTCTCCCAGTAATTCCAGAAATGTTCCATTGGAAAGATCATTCTTGGGGAAAGCTTCAACTTAGAATGTGCAGGAGAAACTCAGCAAGTCATACAGCATCCAGAGGGAGTAAAGGGTAAATAACATTTTGAACCGGCATGCTTCGTTGGGTGTATCTGAGGAGTACTTCTTGAGAGTAGGTATCTCTCAAAGAGAGAGCAGAAATTCTTCAGGGTGGGCATCACTCGAAGAGAGAGAACTTCAGGTTGGGCATTCCTCAAAGAGAGAGGAGAACTTCAGGGTGGGCATTCCTCAAAGAGAGAGAACTTCAGGTTGGGCATTCCTCAAAGAGAGAGGAGAACTTCAGGGTGGGCATTCCTCAAAGAGAGAGGAGAACTTCAGGGTGGGCATTCCTCAAAGAGAGAGGAGAACTTCAGGGTGGGCATTCCTCGAAGAGTGAGGAGAACTTCAGGGTGGGCATTCCTCAAAGAGAGAGGAGAACTTCAGGGTGGGCATTCCTCAAAGAGAGAGGAGAACTTCAGGGTGGGCATTCCTCAAAGAGAGAGGAGAACTTCAGGGTAGGCATTCCTCAAAGAGAGAGGAGAACTTCAGGGTAGGCATTCCTCAAAGAGTGAGGAGAACTTCAGGGTGGGGATTCCTTAAAGAGAGAGGAGAACTTCAGGGTGGGCATTCCTCAAAGAGTGAGGAGAACTTCAGGGTGGGGATTCCTTAAAGAGAGAGGGTAATCAAAGTGGTGAGAGGCAGTGACCTTATATTGGTTATTACTCAAAACCCCAGAAATAGAAGTCAAAGGGTGGAATTGAAAATGGATCGTGTCTGGGTGAGGTTTGATGGAATGAAGCAGTGTTGCGAAATATTTTTCGCTCTGGACATGAATAGATAGCAAAATCGATAATCCAAGTAGGTGAGGAAAAGTTCCAGATATCCCTCTAAAGGCAAGTGTGATTAGGAGTCATGTGAGTTGTGTTACGAACCGAACGTAACGAGCAGCTACAGGCAATGAACCAGACAGTGTTTAATTTTAAAACACTAATTTTATTTCTAACTCTTAAACTATAGTTTTAACTTTTAAACAGTGTGTGCGTGTGATAAACCCAGACCATTACAGTCTAGGCCAAAATCTAGAAAGTTTCTTCAAAGTTCAGTCTTTTAAATTCCATGTTGAAGTGTCGGCCTTTGAAATATGAACTGATGGGAAGATTGGAGTTGTTGTACAGACTCACAGATTTTCCTTATGTTATCTTTGAAGAAATGTCCATCCACACGAGCTGTGGTCACAACACTCCTGGTCCTTTTGTAGGCAAGACTCGAACTGGGGGGCCTGGCACCGGCACCGGTCTCTCCAAGTGACCTCCACTGTTATTCACAATCAAAATGAAGCACTTTGCTTCCCAAAAAGACCCTCCTGGCACAGGTCAATCCACCAAAAAGGCCCCATCATTCACAGAGCCAGTTTTGGTGTGAATTCCACAGAAATGGCCACAACAGCTGCTTCAAAAAGCTGTTTTCTCTTCCAGAATCAGAATGGTTCTCCCTTTGCAAAATCACAGTGTCTTTGCAGATGTTTGGAATTCTGGAACAGACTGGGTCAAACCTTCCCTCACTTCTTCCAACGTATCAAATTATTGCTGGCCTGTGACTTGTGTTTGTGTTAAACGTTAACTGTGACCATTCAGTCCTTCCAGTCTATCTATCCCTTACAGTGATAATCTCATTTTACTAAAACAAGAGCTCATAGTGTTGTTATAGCAGCAGCTGTTATTTGAAGGAAGTTAGATGCATTAATTGTTGAATGTGAGAATAAGTTCAGCCAGCAAAACAGGGTGGTGCTCCATGAGGACTATTTGGACCTGCTAATAAAGAAACAAAAGAACTTCCGGCTATCCTGAGGTTTGGGAAGTACGAATGATTAGCTGTGGAGACATGGTGCCCATAGCCAAAGAAGTGGTGTGTAAGTGACAAAAATAGGTCATTATACTGCTGTTCATTGTAATGGGGACATGAGGGAATGAAGTTGAGGCTTATGTGAACCGGAGAGGAGATTGTAGGTGAGGATAATGAAAACAAGAGAATGGCTGAGATTGTAAGGAGGTGGCACCAGAGAAAATTGAAGCAGGAAAGTTCAGCAAGAAAATCTGCTGATGCTGGGGGGGGTCGAGCGCAATACACAAAAATGCTCGAGAAACTCAGCAGGTCACACAGCATCCATCAGAAGTAAAAGGCAGTTGGTATGTTGGACCGGTTTCTCCAGCACATTTGGGTACTGCCCTGAACCAGAAGATGGTCTGTAGGCAAGAGTTGCTAAAGTTGATGGTCATTGATGTCAGAAAGAAAGAAAGAAAATATTTCTTCAGTTGCTAGAATTGGTGCTGGCTTGATGTTCCTGGTTCCATATTTCCCTCATCTGCTATTTGTATTACTAGATTGATTAGTACCGTAATTCCTGTCATTTATTGTCACGTCATGAAATTTAGTGTTTTTCCAGCAGTGGTCACAGTGCAAAGATACACATTATAACCATCTTACATTTCTAATAAATATAAAATAACAATAATACTGTATGAGAAGGAAGGCAGTGTCCTTGGTTCATTGATTATTCAGGAATCTGATGGCAGTGGGGAAGAAGCTGTCCTTGTGTCGCTGAGGGCTCGTCTTTAGGCTCCTGTACCTTTTCCCCAATGGTAGTAGCAGAGTGAAGAGGGCACGGCCTGGGTGGTGGGGGTCTTTGAGGATAGAGGCTGCTTTTTTAAGACACCACCTCATGTCAATGACCTCGATGGAGTGAAGTCTGCTGTCTGTGATGTCACAGGCTGAGTTAACAACCCTCTGGAGTTTATTCTTGTCCTGAGAGTTGACATCTCCATACCAGGCAGTGATGTAACCAGCCAGAATGCTTTCCACTCTACACCTGTAGAAGTTTACGAGAGTCTTTGGTGATTTTCCAAATCTCCTCAGACACCTCGCAAAGTATATCCGCTGGTGAGCCTTCTTTGTAATTGCATCAACATGGAGGCTCCTGGACGGATCCTTGGAGATGTTGACACCCAGGAATTTGAAATTCTTGACCCTCTCCACTACTGAGTCCTCAATGAGGACTGGGTTGCGTTCCCCTGACTCCCTCCTGAAGTCATGATCTTACTGCAATAGAAAGAATGAAAATACAATAAAAACTTTTCTTTTTTTCCTTTGCCTTAGCAGGATAAAATCTCCATTTATTATTTCATATTTCTCATTCCTTTTATAAATTTCCTTCTCAGTGTCATTAAGTTATCATTTGATTAACCCGATCAACATGATCAACCCTTTATGTCAATAAATTTACTCCTTATGAAAACATGAACCCTTTCACACTGGATAACCAGTGAGCTGGTTAATGAAACCATTTTTGCCTTTCACACTGGACCACTGTTAACCGGTTCTCTGTGTCCTTACACACTCATCACAAGGCATCCCCAAGGATAGGGGATTCTATCGTCTTCCAGTGACATCTGAGAGACATATCAAGTGAAGGTGGATCAGCCCTAAATCCTGATCAATGTATTATGATCTTGCATTTAAACAAAATTAATCATGCCTAATTATAACATAATTAAGCATTATGTACAGCACAGTATGAGCCCTTCAGCCCCCGTGGTTGTGCCGACCTATATAAACCTTTATAATTTTATAAAATACCATGGGAAAGTAGAGCTGCACAATTTATAAAGATCGTGGGAAAGAGTGATGGTGGACTTGCCCTCCCAGAATTCCATGCAGCAGACAAAGGGATGCATGCATGGAGCACTCATGGAGGGGTTTCTCTGCCGCACAGAATTCTAGGAGGGCAGATCTGCCATCCATCTCTCTCTCTCTCTCTCTCTCTCTCTCTCTCTCTTCCCCGCCCCCCACCCCCCCGACTGCTGGACTTACCCACAGTCTTTTAGACATTTAGAAAGGTTTATACATGTCAGCAAAGTTTATTCCTTCTTTTTAATCTTTTGTTTCCTTCATATTCCTGCACTCATGCAAAAAATGTAATCAACCTGTCACTACTTTGTCCCAGGATACCCTATGTCCCTTTCACACTGGGCTAATCAGCACACAGGCACCAGTGACGCTGGAGGTGATGCAACCTACCCAGGTCGTATCATCCCCGACGTGATTTGACACCTGTCACGTCAATTACTGGGACAAGGTGCCAGTGAGAAAGGGGCTAATGAAAAACTGGACTGACTCGGTGGGTCAACCAGCATCCGAGTGGATAGAAATGGTCAGTCAACGTTTTGGGTCGGGACTAAAATAAGATTATATCAAGGGAAAAAAGCAAGGGTGAGAGGAAGGAAGAAGCAGGGGAGGGGCTAAGAGGTGAAGGGATATTGGTCAGAAGGTGGAAGAGCTAGAATAGAGAGGGAGATACTTTAATCCTTATGTTAATCCTTTCATTAATCCTTAAGGGCTTTGTTAATTATAGTTAGGCACCAAGTTCAAGAACCAAATAGTTAACACAAATTATTTTGTGTTTTCTCATCTGATTTTGTTTCCCAAGAGCGCTCAATAACATGGAAACCTTGTGCATCACATTTTAAATCCCTCCTCACAGCCACCAAGTCCCTGAGAAAGTTTGGGTAAACGGTTCAACAAACATCAAGGCACCCCACTGTGCCAGGTCACAAATGCCAGTAAATGCATTTCACTCATATCTGGGGATGCTGGCCACTTGCCCCTGGATTTTGCTGTTTCTTCTGGTGGCACCTCAGCTACCATCGTGAATTGGGCGGAAGATCTATCCTAATATATCTGACTGCATAAATTTAATTTAAGAGTTACAGCCCCTTTTGGTCCATGAACCAACCCTTTGGAATGTGGGAGGAAACCAGAGCACCTGGAGGAAACTCACGCAGACATGGGGAGAACTTGCAAACTCGTTACAGACAGCGGCAGATGTGAATGTGGAACGCTGGCACTGTAATAGCATTGTGTGAACCGCTATGCACCTCCCTATAAATGTGTGTGCACTGTACATCTGCATACATTTTTATTACTTTTTCTACTGACAAGTGTTGCAACCAGACCTCCTCTCCTTTACCCCCTTCCCCTTTCTTTTTTCTTCCCCCTGCTGCATCCCTCGTTGATTTGAAAATGCAGTGGGGCATACATTTATGCAATAACTCCTTAGGGTGGCACAGTTCGTGGAGTGGGTAGCTCTATGCTATTACAGGGCCAGTGACTCCGGTTTGAATCCAGTGCTGGCTGTAAGGAGTTTGGATGTTTTCCCTGTGACCTGCTGGGTTTTTTCCGGGTGCCCGGTTTCCTCCCAACCTTCAAAAAATGTTTGGAGTTGGTAGGTTAATTGGGTGTAATTGGAAGGCACCAGCTTTATAACCGAGAAGGATCTTCCACCATGTTGTATTATTAAAATTAAAGTTAAAAAGTTGTAATTGTGCCCCCTATATGTGACTTCTCTGCAACCTTTCTTTCTAAACTTGACTTAATTGAGGATTTCTTGGTTTTAGGTGAATAAGCCGCCTGTGATCCAATTGCTGAAAGCCTGTGACCAAAATACCCACCTTGACCTGTTTCTTTGTCTGGAAGATGCAGCTGAAATAGGGACCTGGAAGGACAATGTGAGCAGAAACAAGATGACAGAAGAGGTTGGTCTGCAGAAATAGGTGATACAGTTCTCTTTGGAAAAGTAAATGCAGCACTCAGTAGAAATGTTCAAAATTATTAAAAATTTCCACAGAGAAGAAAGAAATAATTTGTCTAATAACAACTATTCCTAATTTTTTCCTTTATGCATTTATAAAACGTCATTGTTTTTTCCTGATTTCATTTGGTAAGTGCTTTATTCTTTGCTTTGATTTTTCGTCTTAATTTTACCTTTATGCCTTTACCCAGAAAAAGTGCAGATAACTAAGGTTTATTGGTTAGATCTTGCAAAGAGCCAAGACTGGTAAAAAATGAGCAGCAGGTTTCTTCTCAGCTCGAACATTTCATGATGGGCATTAATCTGCACTTCATCCCAAGACAACAAGAGTTTGATCGTATTTAAATGCTACAACTTCGAGAAAAATGAAAGCTCCCTTCAATTTCAAAATTCCTGCATTTATCAATCTGCAGTAAAGCTCAACTATCGAATATTTACTTTCCCCTTTGCAATGGGGAAAAAATTGTCTTTGGTCACTCTCCAAGATTCTGTAATATTGTCTGTGAAATTTGGTTCAAATGACTCTACTTCCCAAGTTTGTTTCTAGTTACTTAAGTAGAACTAAGTTTCACAATATTTGATGCTAAGTACAACTGACCAAGGCTGAATCTCTGCCCTACTGGTTTTGTCATATAAAGGAATAGCTGTGTTCCATTGTGGCACGATCAATGACCGCCCACAGACAAGCCGCAAGTAGTCAAAGGCTTTATTAACCAGAAAACCTCGGTATGCCTCTGCTGGCTCACGTCCAAGGCAGGTCCGAGGGAGGAGACTAGGGCTATCCGCCTTTATTAGGGATCTTACTTATTAGGGAGGAGCTGCAGGTACGGAAGGTGGGCCAGCCTGCCCAGTCCATTGAGGACATGCCTGCAGTACCACGTTCCACCACATCCATTGTAATACTTTGGTTTCTTTTGTAAGCCAGGGCAGTGACCATCGGGCTGTAAAGCCCAATATCCATCCCTCCTGAACCTCACACATAGAGCTCACTTTGAATCTGGTGATGATATAAAACTGTGTCAATGTGTTTCTGTAAGTGTCTGATAGGTGACAACTGTCCTAGAGTAGTAGCAGAGAGGAAAATGTTGACTAAGCCACCTTTGACATGCCTTTATGACAATGACGTGAGTGAGGTGTGTAATGGGCAGCACATCACATATTGCCTAATCTATCCTGTTGCAATCTTTCCATCAACATTTGGTGCATAATAATGAAAAGAAGGATAATGGCTGATTTTTAAAAAAATCTTAAAATCTAAAAGTGCAGAAGTCTGCCTTTGAAGCGTTAACCTTGAGATTGGGTAACTGAATAGTCATGGGAGGTGGATGATCTGTGTGCTTTAGTGGAAAACTAAGCTGTCTGTACTAATGGAATATTGATAGAGCCTCAGTTCTTTTTAGGGCAATACTGAGTGTGTCCTAGAGCACACACTCCCAGGTCTACCTTCCAGGTGAATGTTGAGATTTTTGGGACTATTTTGAGCAACTGGAGACTTTTCTCACTTTCCAGGCCATTATCCATCTCTTCATCACAAAAGCAAATGATCTGGTCAGTTTCATGTTGGTAGGAGTATATTGGCATTTTCCTCATTGCCACAGTGACTAAACGTTTTTGCCACCGGGTTTTACGATTTCAATGGAAATTCCGTCTACTCCCAAGAACTTTGAGTTGGCATATGGGCTTCCTGTTGGTTGGGAATGGCAGCAAGACTGATTGCTGGGGGTTGGAGTCAAGGATGTTGACATTGAAGACAGAATTGCATTGAGGATGTCCTTACCATGTTCCTTCCAGCTGGCATTTGCTTCTTTGTTCCTCATTCAAAATTCAAGATTCTTTTATTGTCATTCAATTAAACAGATGTAATATTTATGCAAAATTATATTTAGTCTGCCGAAAGGCAAAGATTCACCCTCAGCAGAAATGACCTGGTGCCCCTTACAGTCAGGGAACATGAAGCAACAGAGAGTCTCATCAGAGTCCCTTCAAAAATAAAAGATGGTGCCTTACCAAGGTGACTCCTTGCGTGCAGCTCTGACAGGAATCGTCACATATTCCCATTCAGAACTCTTACAACTTGAACCCACGGCCACAGAAACCAACTTATCAGTAAGTAATACTGTAATAAGGACATTGGTAGATCTTGCAATTGTCAGGAATGTAACACTCCGGTGGCCCGCGGGAGATTCAAACAACTGGTGCACGGACAGCCGACGCACAGGTCATTTAAAGACCACAGGAGATACGAACATCCAGCGCAAGG
Organism: Narcine bancroftii; assembly: GCF_036971445.1. Classification (NCBI taxonomy): domain Eukaryota; kingdom Metazoa; phylum Chordata; class Chondrichthyes; order Torpediniformes; family Narcinidae; genus Narcine; species Narcine bancroftii. The sequence goes on from NC_091476.1 coordinate 174,495,311, forward strand.
ACCATTAAAAGAAGACATGACCACATGAATGCAGTGGAGGGGTGGGGGGCGAAAATTCAGGCTAAAGCCTCCACTCCCAAACATCCTTCCGGCCAATGTACAATCTTTGGAAAATAAACTGGATGAATTCCGGGCCAGATTACAGCTGCAGAGGGACATCGGGGATTGCTGGGTGATGTGCTTCCCTGAGTCATGGCTGAACGAGGACATTCTGGACAAAGCCCTTCAGTTTCACCCTCCAACAATGTCGTCATCAATTCATCATGGGTCACAACATGACAGATATGTCCAGTCCTACTCCCCTGCCCTGAAACATCTGGCGATCAAAGGATGCCTCTTTTATTTGCTGAGGGAGTTCACCTCCATCATCCTGGTCACTTTATATATTCTGCACCAGGCTATCAGCTCTCACTGGAAAGGTTTGAGAATTTCAAATTCTTGGGTGTCAACATCTCTGAAGATGTGTCCTGTTGTCTGCATAATGACGATCAAGGCTAGCCAGTGGCTACACCTCATGGGGTGTTTGAGGAGATTTGGTACATCACCAAAGGTTCTTGCAAACTTCTACAGGTGTACCTTTGAGAGGTATCTAACTGGTTGTGTCACTGTTTTGTATGGAAGTGTCAATCCACAGGATAGGAAAAAAAATACTGAGTCTTGTGAACTCTGCCAGCGCCATCATGGTCATCAGCTTTCACTCCATCGAAGACATACAAAATGCAGTGTCTTAAGAAAGCAGCCTCTATCCTCAAAGACACTTACCACCCGGGCCACTCCCTCTTCACACTTCACATCAGGTAAAATACAGGAGCCCGAAGATGAACACCCAGCGGAACAAGGACCGCATCTTCCCCTCGACCATTAGATTTCTTAATGGCCAATGAACCTTGCTTTCACTTCTTTTGCACTAATTTTTTTATTTTTAAATGTAATTTATAGCAAATTTACCCTGTCATGCTGATGTGAAACATCCAATTCATGACATGTTCGTGGCAATAAATTCTGATTTGCCTCTTAGTTCCTCCTTAGCCTCTGCAGCTGGACAGACTTTAGACTGAACCATTAACAACCTGAGCTCCAGATCCAAACTTACGACACGATCAGGAAGCCTTCAGTGTCCCGAGGCTCTTCGAGAGCCCCTCCTGCCCTTGGCACCTTCTGCATCCTGGTTCCAATACCTGATACAATCCTGGAACAGAGACTCTAATTGCACTCGGTTGTGTGGGGCAGGCCAGGTCCTTTAGCAGGCTTCCAAAACAGATGCTGTATGCTAATATCTGTCATGGGTAGAAATTTCAAGAGGAAGAAATTCAAGGAGATGCTCAAAGTCTCCTTGAAGCTGTGAAATATCCTCAGCTGCCTCCTTGGAACCTCTGGTCCATGTCCATTCAATGTCGAGAACCTCGAGGCCGTTCATTGGGAGCAGATAGAAACCCTGACAAAGTATCAGAAGGAGTGCACCAGCTCACAAGCTACCTGCTCACCCTTGTCGGTCGCCTCCTGTCACCTCCTCTACGGAAGTGTCTGCGGTTCCTCCATTGGCCTCAGTAGCTACCCGACGGCCTGATACATTGAAATGGAAACAAGTCAGATGACCCACTCCTGGCAACCTAAAGAAGAAGAAGGCAACTGTAATTAGACTTCAGAAGGTGCAGCATTTGCTGTGGGATGCATGAGCAATGAAAAGTGTTGGGATCTTGGAAGATCGTACATGAATCTATCCTTCTTTCTCATTGCTATGTCAAGACTTAAAACGTATTTGTAAACGAAAGATTGATTTTTCCTTTGAACCTTGTGCACACAGGAAGCAGCGGGTAAAGTAAGACAGTGTGATGTTTTTGGCTCACTGGGAATGACTGCTGTGTTATTCAGCAAAACAGACTCTGCAATGACCGGATAGTGAATAACATCAGAACTGTTGCAAATCTGGACACACTGCTAATCCCCAGATCGTGATGTATTTCAAAGCCAAGCCCAGCTGATCTTAGATTTTGATGGAGTCTGGATTCTTGACAAACTCTATATATTTTCCAAACATCAACTAATCTGTTTGTTAAAGAAATTTTAATTTTGTTCATGTTTTCTGCTATTCCTTGAAATGTTAACAGGCTACTTGCGTGTCTTTGAATTACCATCTTTTAATTCATCCTATTCACCTTCTTGTTTAATATAATCATTCTCCAGAGGCTGGTGGAGAAGCTGTTCTCGCTGGGACTCAACACCCCTCACTGTAAGTGAATTCTAGACTTCCAAATGGAAAGACCGCAGTCTGTCCGGGTCGACAGGTGAACAACAAGCACCACAACACGCTGAGAACTGGGGCACCCCCAGGGCTGTGGACTCAGCCCACTCCTCTTCGTGCTACTGACCCACGACTGCATTGCAGATCCAGCCCCAACATAGTCATGAAGTTGACAGCAACAATGAGTCGCACGACAGAGAAAAGGTAGAAAATCTTTGGTGTGAGAATATCAACCTGAGTCTCAACATGGACAAGACAAAGGAAATATTTGTGGACTTCAGGGAGACCAGGAACGATCACCCTCCACTGCACATTAATAACTCACTACCCGTAGTGACATATCCTGGGCACACATCTCCTCACTTGTCAGGAAAGTGAAACAGCAACGGCACTTCCTGAGAAGACTGAGGCTACTGGCCAGCATCGTGTCAACTTTCTGCAGAACCTCTATCAAGAGCATCCTGGCCAGTTGCATCAGCGTGTGGGTACAGTTGCTGTAGCACATTGGATCGGAAGTCAATCCACAGGACTATAAGAGCGGCAGAGAGGATCACTGGAATCTCCCTCTTGCCTCCCCTCCCCTCTCCCTGCCATTGACAGAATCGATCGAGATTGTTATTTGAAGAGGGCGCGCAAAATCTTTCAGGACCCTGCACACAGTGTCTTTCAGCTACTCCCGTTGGGAAAGAGGTACAGGAACAGCAGAGCTTGATCCACCAGTGAGACTGGTGAACGATTGAATGAACTGCTCACACGAAACCATCCGAGACTTTACTGTTCATTAAACAATATTTAATTATTTTTATATATTTCCTGCATTTATCTATTTGTGTGTTATGTCTGGTTGAGTGTCTGCATGTTTTGCGCTTGGAACGGGAGAACCCTGTACTTGTCCAATAAACGTGAACTTGTTCCATTCATGAGATGCCTGAATTTGAATCTTTGTGAGATCCCAGCAGGTAAATTTGATGCAACACAGGCTGTCAATTTTAAAATGCATAATATTGGAAGTCAGAAATAGAAAGGGAGCTGTCACTGTGCTGGGAGTCATCGAAAGGCCCCCAAATAGCCCTCGGGACATCGAGGAGCAGATAAGCAGGCAGATTTTGGAATGGTGGGGAAAATACAGGGTTGTAGTTATGGGTGATTTCAACTTCACTAATATTGACTGGCACCTCCTGACTGCAAGAGGGAGAGATGGGACTGAATTTGTCAGGTGTGTCAAAGAAGGATTCCTGACACAGCATGTGGATCGGCCGACGAGAGGAGAGACCACACTGGATCTGGTTCTGGGGAATGAACGTGGTCAGGTGGTGGGCCTCTCAGTGGGGGACATTTTGGTGAGAGTGACCACAGCTCCCTGAGCTTCAGCATAGATATGGAAAAGGATAAAATGGGGAAGTCCTTAACTGGGGAAGGGCTAATTACAAAGGGATAAGGCAGGAACTAGTGAGAATAAATTGGAAAGAGATGTTCAAGGGTGAAAGCACAGAGGTAACGTGGAGGAGGTTTAGGGACCACTTGTGATGGGTTCAGGATAGGTTTGTCTCACTGGGACAAGGAAAAGATGGTAGGAAAAGGGAACCATGGCTGACGAAACAGGTCAGGCAACTAGTCAAGAGGAAGAAGGAAGCAGGAAAGAGGAAGGGATCATGAGAAGTATATGGTAGCCAGGAAGAAGCTTAAGAAATGACTTAGGAGAGCTCAAAGGGGACCATGAGAAGGCCTTGGCAAGTAGGATTAAGGAGAACCCCAAGATGTTCTCTCGAATGTGATGTACAGAAGGATGACGAGAATGAAGGTAGGGCCATGAAAGGATAAAGGAGGTGACATGTTCCTGGAGGTGGAGGAGGTTGGGGAGGTCCTAAATGAATAATTTGCTTCAGTATTTAGAAGATAAAAAGACCTTGATCAGGGTGAGGTCGGAATAGAACGGGCCTGTGGGCTGGACATTGTGGAGATTAAGGAAGAGGAAGTGTTGGATCTTCTTAAAAACATCAAGATTGATGTCCCCGAGGCCAGATGTGATAAACTCCAGGCTTCTGTGGGAAATGAGGGAAGAGGTAGTTGGGGCAGTAGCTATGATCTTTGAATCCTCTTTGGCTGCAGGGGAGGTGCCAAGAATCCTGGGAATTGTCTTGGGAGTCTTCTGTCAGTGGTGTGCAAACTATTGGAGAAGATTCTTAGGATAGGATCTATGAACCCTTGAGTCCAGTCTACTCAAGGATAATCTGCATGGCTTTGTGAAGGGATGTTCGTTCCTCACGAGCCTAATTGCGTTTTTTGAGGAGGTAACAAAAGAAATTGATGAGGGCAGCTCGGTAGATGTGGTCAACGTGGATTTTAGTAAGGCTTTTGACAAGGTTCCCCATGAGTGACTCCTCCAGAAAATCATGAGGCTCGGGATCAGTTGGACCTTGTGTATGTGAATAAAAAATAGGCTTGCAGGAAGAAAGCAGAGAGTAGTAGGGCAAGGAAAGTATACTGCCTGGAGGTCAGTGACTGGTGGAGAGCTGCAGGGATCTGTTCTGGGACCCCTGCTCTTTGTGATTTTTATAAATGACTTGGATGAAGAGGCAGAAGGATGGGTCAGTAAATCTGTGGATAATATGAAGGTTGGAGACATTGTGGATGGAGCTGAACGTTATCGAAGGTTACAAGATGATATAGACAGGATGCAGAGCTGGGCTGAAAAGTGACAGATGGAGTTCAATCCTGTTAAGTGTGAAATGATGCATTTTGGAAGGACAAACCAGATGGCTGATTACAGGATTAATGGTCAATTACTTTGGAGTGTGGATGAATAGAGGGACCTTGGGGTGCAAATCCATACATCCCTCAAGGTCACTGCACAGGTTATTAGGATAATTAAGAAGACCTCTGGGATGCTGAGATTCATTAATAGGGGGATTGAATTTAGGAGTAGAGAGGTCATGTTACAATTCTACAAATCTTTAGTAAGACCACACTCAGAGTATTGTTTTCAGTTCTGATCACTTCATTATAGGAAGGATGTGGAAGCTATGAAGAGGGTACAGTGGAGATTTACCAGGATGTTTCCTGGATTGGAAAATAAATCTTTTAAGGCCAGATTAGCAGACCTGGGACTTTTCTCTTTGGAGCATAGAAGGATTAGAGGAGTCTTAATAGAGGTCTACAAGATAATGAGAGGCATAGATAGGGTGGACGGCCAGTGCCTGTTTCCCACGGCAGGAATAGCAAACACCAGAGGACATGTGTACAAAGTGAAGGGAGGGAAGTTTAGGGGAGACATCAGGGGTAAGGTTTTTACACAGAGAGTTGTGGCCTGGAATGCCTTGCCAGAGAAGGTGGTGGAGGCTGAAACATTCGGGGCATTTAAAATACTCTTAGAGCGGCATGTGTATAGAGGAGAAATAGAGGGTTGTGGGGTAGAGAGGGTTTAGTACTTTCTTTTGGGAATATATGGGTCGGGACAATGTCAAGGGGCGAAAGACCTGTACTGTGCTGTTGTTTTCCTATGTTCTATGTCAAAGACAATAATTTTTTTGTTGAAAGGGAAAGGTTTGCAGTGAGGAATACCAGTATCAACATTGAAAAAAGTAGGTAATGGTGGAAGGAAAGTAAAACCTTGTAACAAGACCATGTCATTCTTGACTTTAGAAAGCTGGAAGTTGTAGGAAGAATTATTGAGGGTGAGGCTGTTGGCAATCTCCTTGATCTTGGAAAGAGTGTTTTCAATCAAGAGATGGTACACTCATTCTTGATATCAGAATTCAACAAGTGTATCAAATGCTGTCTGAAACTAGCAAAAGGAAAGAATTGCCCAGGGAGCTCCTGATATGATCAACATCGTATGGATAGATGAGAAAGGTTATTGGTGTATGAGAGGAATTGTTGGGGATATAAATGGAGAAGTATACCAAGAAACAACAGCTTTTATTATTAAGGGGTGTAGGAGAAGTTATCTGGAAGTGGTAGATAGTAACAAAAGGAAAACTGCTTTCTGAGCTTCGTCATCTATCGTTATCTTCTAATGATCTTTGAGACAGATAATGTCCAAGTGACATTAAGATTTTAAATGGGCAGCATGGTCAGCGAAGAGGTTAGCATTATGCTATTATAGTGCCAGCAACCCAAGTTAGAACCTTGCGCTTTCTATAAGGAGTTTGTATGTTCTTCCTGTGACCTGTGTGGGTTTTCCCTGGGTGCTCCAGTTTCCTCCCACCTTCCAAAATATACAAAGTTCATTGGGTGGCACGGGTTGCAATGGTCAGGATCGGCTTCTGTCATGTTACAAATTCATCCTCTAGATGAATAAGGTATGTGGACTGCTTTAATGCTTCGGAATTTGCAATGGAGACGCACACTGACCCCAGTATCTTCCCAAAATTGTGAATCCAAAATGAGGGGCCTCAAGTTCATTTTCTTTCTCTAGGGAATTTACTTTCAATTCGGCTGCTTTGGAAGCACGTACTGCGTTCTCAAACATGAGATCAGAACTTAATTTCTAGGAGACAGACTGTACCATTTTGAGCTTTTCCGTTTGTTCTCATATCCTTTTGTCTTTGTTTTTTCAGCATTCTCATGATGCCAAGGACATTAATCATCTGCACGAATATCAGAATCTAGAACAGATTCCGTCAGACCAAAGTACAGTTGACATTACTAATTTCTTTCATACATTTCGCTCTTATATATGTGAAATCCTTAGCCCGCTATGGTCCCAATTTGTGTTGCAAACTTCATCACTTTTTTGGTTTGTTATGGGGTGAATTTCTTGGGTCAGTGGAAACATTTTCTTGGCCAGTAATGGAATTCTTGGCCAGAATTTCCCTATCAGTTGGATCCACATTTATTCAGATTTTTAGTTAGCCGTTTGGTGTGTGAAGCCTGCCCTGACCTGGTAGGCCTGAGCAGCCCTGAACACAGGAATCTGGATAGTCAGGTAAGCCACAACCTCAGGCTACCTAGATGACTAAGAACTTGAAATCTGTGCTGTTAAGAAAAATTCAAAAACTAGTAAACATTAAATATGTTTAAAATGTATAAAAATGAAATTTAAAGGAAGTTGACAATACCACAGCCATTTAAAACACTAAAATAGAGCACATACAGTAAAGTCAATTAGTTTAAAATTACACCTCAGGAATTTCAGGACATCCACTACTGGTAATTCTCAAGAAATTCTCAGCCAATATCTCCAAGCACGTGGACTGGTTCATTTAATAATGGTATTCAGTTCAGTTTAATTGTAAAAGAGAGTTGGACTGAGAGTTTATCAGTCTTTTTGTAGAAAGGCAAGGTTGGATGATGCAAATTCATTTTGATAGTCTGGAGAATGTAGAAGCTTTTGTTCATCTTTGAATCATTGTCTGACCAAGCATTTGTGGTGCTCTCACACGGTTTAACACCTTGCCTGAAAAATGGCATATCTGGCAGTGATGCACTCCCTGAGTACTGTATGGAACTACCAGACTGATAGCCCACACAGGTCTTGAACTTGGTTGAGAACACTACCACTGATCATACTCCAAAACAAGGGTTGAACTTTTATGTGCTGAGCATAGAAGTTCACGGCATATCCTCTTTGTCAGGACTCTACAAAGTAAATTGCTCATCTCCACACCTGAAACCATTAACTTTCTGCTCTTGAAAGTTGACTGGACATTTCCAGTTGTACTAGTGATGTGATTTCCAGGTCACTCGTGTGGGAAATTACATTGTTTACCCAATGCAGCACTCCTTTGGAGAGAGGGTCAGGAAGTTAGGCATAACTGTTCCAGGGAGCACCACTGCAGGGTGTTCCTTGAACTATCTGGGAGAAGGCTTTCAAACAGCTCTATGGACCTGATCCAGGTAGGGTCCTTCTATTTGGTTCTTCTTAACTTAACTATTCTTCTTGAGATTGGATAATGGATGGAGAGAGAGAGAGAGAGAGAGTAGGAAAGATGGTAATTTTTGAACAGGAAGGCTGTAGTCTGCAGTATCCCACTGGTATTAGTGCTAGGACACCAGGACTTCACAATCTGCATCTTTGATATGATCCCCGAGGATGATATGATCCCCGAGGATGATATGATCCCCGAGGATGATATGCAATTTTACTGATGATATAAATTTAGATAATAGTGGGTGTGTGGGGAAGATCCAGAGAGACTTCAGGCATGACAGGTGGAATATAATGTGGGAAAATGTGAGATCAACTACTTTCATTAAAAAAACTAGACCACTTTTTTCAAATAATGAGAGGTTGAAAAGTATCAAAGCTCAGGGGGACCAGGGTATTTCATAAACGCAAATCAATTTAGGTTCACATATCGGTACAGCAGCAGTTAGGAGGTCTTGGGGTATTTTGGCTTCAATTGAAAGAAGATTTGAATTTGAGTGGAAATATCCTGTTCCAATTATATTGGTAAGAACATTTCTGGAATATTGAGTACAGGTTCATCTCCCAGATTAAAGATGGAAAGACTTACAATGGAAGGAGTGTAGTGTCTGGAAACTCCTAGCTGAGACTCATTACATGAGATTCAATGCAGTGGGGTGGGTACACAGGGAGGCAAGTGTGCACATACTTCAAACAAACAAAGGATGATCTTTATTGCACACACAGGGAAATCATAGCAGGGAATTCACAAAACAACACTTGATACTAAAATAATATAAGCATTCAGATCTGATACAGTGATTTCTGATACCAGTGGCTATCTACTCTCTCTCTCTTTATTTCATACCTCCTGTAATAGTCAGTTACTAGTACACTCTTACAAGACAGGGACTTCAACACGCATTCCCAATTCCCTGTACCAATGGGGTATGGCTCAATGCCAAGTATTCTCACACAACACTATGGTCCCACTCTCAGTGTAGTGCACACCTTATCAACGACTCCTCCAGCAATGTCCACAGTTCGTGACCTGGCATAGAATAATGTTCATAGTCAGGACCAAGGAGCAAAGAGGATGAGGTGCTGCACATGACAGGCTTTTAAAGTGCAGTAAGATGGGGAGTCTGGCCCAGGTAATCAGTTAGTAATTAAAAGGGGTCAATGGTCAGGGATGCACCAATGGGTGAGCAGAGTCCCACCTTGATTGACAGGTATTACAACTTGCAACTAAGTTCCAGATGGAGAGGTCACATAACCCTCCACAATCCACATTCACACCTGGTTCCAGATGGAGGTCATATGACTCTCCACAATCCACATTCCTACCTGGTTCCAGACGGAGAGGCCACATGACTCTCCACAATTTACATTCCTACCTGGTTCCAGACGGAGAGGTCACATAACTCTCCAAAATTCACATTCCCACCTGGTTCCAGACGGAGAGGTCACATAACTCTCCACAACCCAGATTCCCACCTGGTTCCAGACAGAGAGGTCACATGACTCTCCACAACCCACATTCCCACCTGGTTCCAGACAGAGAGGTCACATGACTCTCCACAATCTACACTAAAGACTCGTTATTTTCTTCTTTGGTACTGCTTGTATGCATTGAGAGTTATGAAATGAGAAACCACCCTCAAACTTTACATATTCCTGCTTGTTCATCAAATCACAGAAATAAATGGAAATTGATTGAAACAAAACCCATTCTTAATTTAATTTTAAAACATATTTTGTGCTTATCAAGTTGGTGAATGCATTAACTAGAAAATATAGCACTTTTTCAGGGATTCAGCATCATTATTGAGCTGGAAGGATTCAGCTCTTCCAAGTTTAGAAGAATGATCTCTCTGGTCTTCTTTTCCCCCAAGCCAAGATATTTACATTCTTCCCTTATCTATTTCTGTGGCCTCTCTGAGTGAGTTTACCATTTAGTCACAGGAATTCATCACCACTGCACCACATAAAGGCTTCTAATAGCAAACAGAGTGGAAACGTTAGTCACAGAGCTTTGGAATCCAAGCGCGGGTGAAAGGGCCATTGGTGTAGCCCCAACTCTGCCGTCTTGATGTTGGAGAAATTTTACAATGATTGTTGTTTCCTTTTCATCGGTTCTGATGGAACAAGTTGGAAGGAGAAGCAAAAGAATTCGGAGACGTTTTGTTTCACTGACTCGCGTTGCTTTGCCTCAGCTGCCCAGTGAAGAAATTAGGATGAACGTGTGCCATTCGTTTCAGGCAATCCTGCTGCACAGGTATTTAAGGTCAGACAGTGTGGAAACAGGTCCTTTGACCCAACTTGCCCATGCCAACCAATAGTCCCACTTGCCGTTTTACCTCCTCCCTGCACAAGTCCCTCTCAACCTATCCTATCCATGTATCCATCCACTTTTTTTCTTAATCATTGCATTAATACCTGCCTTAACCAACTCTTCTGGCAGCCCACCACCTTCCGAGTAAAATAGTGACCTCTGAAGTTCCTGTTAAATCTTTCCCACCCCCTCACCTTAAACCTATGTTCTCTTATTTATGTTACGGAGTCCAGAGGACCCTAAAAACCAGCTGCAATAGATATGCACCACAACACAGGGTTACTTAAACAAAAGTAGTTTTTAATTATAATTGAACATGAAAACAGAATTAAACTTTAACTTATTACTTAACCTACCGAACCTACTTAATCCCCCCCTCTAATACTAAGCGCAGGTGTGTGTAATGTACATTTAAGATTAGAAAAGTTCTTTGGATCACAGTCCAATCTCACTGGTTGCAGGCAATTCTTGTACTGTGCACAGAAGTTAGAATTAACAAAGTTCACCAGTCTTTGATGTTTAGCAGACAAATGGTTCCCACTCAGGAGGGTTCTTGCTGGTTTTCAGAGAGAGATTCCTTTTCCAGGACATCCCCAACTGATTCCTTCTCAATCAGTCTTGCTGACGAAACTTGCCCCCTTCAGGGTTCTCCAGATGATAACCTCTTTTTTGCGGATCACCTTTCAGACCGCCAGTCTTCTCCTTTGACCAAGCAGCCTTCCAAAGTTTGCCAGCTTGTCCCTCTGGAACTGATTTCTATGTCTCTCCTCTCTGTTTCACATCTTCCCTCTCTGAGAGCAAAACTCTTCTGTCCTGCCTGCAAAGATCACATGCTTTCCCAGGGCAGCTGTATTCTGCAACTTTGTTGCTCTTCCTGCAAAAAGCACTCTGTAAAAGTCCTGCAAAAATTCTGTGTTTTAAAATGTGTGTGTGCAAGCTGCTCCAGCAATTCCTCCCAAAAAACTTACACCAACAAAGCTTTTCAATGTTTTCTCTGCTACGTTGAAATATTCCAGTTCTCTAGCACCTGCAGACTCCTCTTTTAACCTTCAGAGTGTTGGAGGCAGATTCAATTCCCGTTGGGTGTAGATGAGATTAGTGAAAACTCAACAAGGGAAATGAGGAAGAAACATTGAAGATAAAAACCAAGAGCTTTGAGCTGCTACATTCAGACCTTTATTCTCAAACAATGTTTTTTTTAATTATTTTTATTCAGGTTGCATGGGGCCGATGATTTAAACGTAACTGAAGATGTTGTGCAGGCCATAGCTGCAAACATTGAGAAGGAGTTGTTCCTGCTGTTCTTTTGCACTAATACCAGATACAAGAACAAGTACAGGAGTTTGATGTTCAACCTTAAAGATCCTAAGAACACGGTAGGGAGATAAGTTACCTCTACCTAGGGGTCTGAAACACAAACCACAAGAAATTAATAGTCCAATAGTTAAATTACTTTTTAGGTTTTCAGTTCATGCTGATAAAGCCCATTCACAAGAAGCACACTCGTCTTAACTTTACATAACCTGCATGCTGTTTATTTTAGTTGAATGTTAACCATGTTTAAGAAGATACCATCAGTTGTGTTTAAGGACACATGACTCACTAATCCAGTTCATGCCAGTTTGAAGGGACTGGGGTACTTACCATACCTCCAGTGCTTCTTTCCACAGGCAGTGACTCCAGTGTCTCCCCTAAGATGGCAGAGATACAGTGCAAATCTTTGTTTTACACGTTACCCAGGCATCACAAAAAATGGTGCCACTGTTCAGGAAATACTCAGTAGGTCAGGTGCAATTTGTGGAGAGAAATTCAGGTGGAGGTCAATGGTTCTACATCAGAAAGATCAACTTACAATGTTAACCCCACTCTATTTCTCCAGAAATGCTGCCTGCCCTGTGAAAATCTGCTGGCATTTTCTCTCATGTCAGATTTACAACGTCCACAGTATTTTGTGGACAGCGTCTCCCAAGGGCAGGAAGCAGGAATAGGCTGTGCACTCCAGATGGTTGCTGCACCATTCATTACCATGTCTCATTGACTAATTTGTATAGTATTCTCTTATCAGTACTTAAAAGTACTAACTCGGAGGTTCTCAACCTTTTTCCTTCCACTCACATCCCACTTTAAGTAGTCCCTGTGCCATCGGTGCTCCGTGATGAGTAAGGGATTGCTTCAGGTGGGATGTGAGTGGGAAGGGAAGGCTGAGAATCACTGCTCTAGACCCAATTGTTACTGAAATCTTTTGCATGAGAAAAATTGTCATTGGCCCATTTCCCTTGGAGTTGTGAAACCATGCACATAACGAGTCCATTAGGGATGATTAAAACTGTGGGTTTAAAACTTTTTCCTTCCACCCACATCCCACCTTAAGCAATCCCTTACTCATCACAGAGCACCAATGGCATAGAGATTACTAAGGTTGAGAACCATTGCTAACCTCAGCGATGTTTGCTCATTATTGCTGGATTGGGCAATGATTTCAGACTCTTGCTGTGAATATGATGCAAACATCAGAAGTTAGAAATTTGGATTGTGCACACAGTGCACGCTCAAGATTAAATTTTACATGGAGTGGATCATAATTTTCTTGTGAGACCACATCAATTGGGCTGGCTCTTTTTGCTGTGATCCATGTTTGTCTGTGTAACCTTTTCCCTGGGGTCAGACATATTCCTGATGCTGTGTCATTATTTCCACCCGAACCAACATCGATACTCAGACCAGAGCTGCCACTAGCTGGCAACACGCCAGTATTGGAGGTGGTGTTAGGGCAATAACTGGCCACTTAGGACAGAACGCTAAGGCATGTCCATCAATGAAAGTCTTAATCAGAAGAGTTTTCCGGGATGCCTGAGCCGACATGGAACAGCTTATTCGCAGGCCCAGGCACTCCAAGCCTATGTGACAGGGTGGCCAAACTTGCTTAACGAAAAAGCCACATACGATAAACTTCAGACGTTTGAGAAAAAAATTACATACATGTTTTTACTCTTACATACAAATTTTGAAACCATTTTTATATAAATATTAATAAATACATGTACATAATATTTAGTCATGTATGTAGTTTTTAAACCACTAATTTGTATTGGTTTCAATAATCAAAATGTGCACAACATATACTTGTGTAATAGCCAAATTCTGTGGACCAATTTTGAGAGTAAAATTTAGGAGGTTGATATTACATACAACTTTTAACTGCAGTAAGTACCTGAGACGTTCAAGGCGACAGGAGCTCAGATGGGTGATTGGCAGGAATTGGGTGGTAAGTCTACATTCAAGTTGTCAGGAGCTCTGATGGATGGGCGGGGAGGCCAGGGCCTAGGCAAGAGTCTGACATCAGGACATTGGGAACTTCGATGGGCAGGAGGCTGGGGCATTGGGAGCTCAGATGGGAGGGCGACTGGAACATGGGGAGCTTGAATTGACAAACAGCCAAGGCATCTGGAGCTCAGATGGGAAGGTGGCTGGGGTGTCAGGAGCTTGGATGGGTGGGTGGCCAGGTTGTTGGGAGCTCAGATGGGTGGACAGCCAGGGTGTTGGCAGCTTAGATGGGCTGGAGGCCAGGGCTTTGGGAGCTCGGATGGGCAGGTGGCCATCTAATTCGAACAAGACCATATGCACCGCAGTCAGCCAATCACAAGCCGTGCCCACTAACAGGACACAACCAAAATATCTCCGTGAGCCGTTCATTCATGTAAGTAGTTGCATGTGGCTTGTGAACCATGGTTTGGCCAGCCCTGCTATATGACGTGTAGCTATAAGACCATCAAGTGGGTTCATGTGTGGTGACATTCACATTAATTCTAAAAGGAGAGGAGCCTGCAGGAGTGCTCTGAATCAGTGGACTGGACCATATTCAAGGAGTCATCTTCAGATTTGAATGAATATGCAATAGACTTCATCAGGACTTATATCGGTGAGTATGTCCCCACAAATACATACCATGAGTACCCAAGCCAAAAGCCCTGGATGAACCAAAGGATTTGCAGCCTGCCAAGGACTAAATCTATGATGTTTAAAATCTCTATGGGAAGATCAGGTACGATCTATGCAAAGTTATATTAACAGCAAATAAGCAATTCCAAATAAAGTTAGATACAGAATCAGATACACGCCAGCTTTGGCAGGGCTTGCAGGCCATTACCGGACATCCTACAAGGTAAAACCTAACATCAGGAATGCCTGTGATGCCTCACTCCCCAGTGAGCTGAACATCTTTAATGCCTGCTTTGAAAAGGAGAATTCAACTGTACCAGTGAGAATCCCTGGAGAAGTTGGCGACCCAGTGCTGTCTTTTCAGAGGCCAACATCAGAACATCTTTTACGAAGGTGAACCCTCGCAAGGCATCAGGACCTGATGGTGAACCTGGCAGGATTCTGAAAACCTGTGCCAACCCACCAGATAGAGTGTTCACAGACATTTTCAATCTCACTGCTGCACTCAGAGGTTCCCAATTACTTCAAACATGGTTGATGCCCAAGTAGACCAGGGTGAGTTGGCTTAATGACCACTCACATCTGCTGCAAAGAAATGCTTTGAGAGGATGGTCATGGCCATAATTAACCCGTATCTAAGCAAAGACCTGGACCCACTGCAGCTTGCCTAATGCCACAGTCACTCCACAGCAGATGCAATCTCACTAGCTCTCCACTCAGCCCTGGATCACCTGGACAACAGCAACACCTACATCAGGTTGCTTTTCATCAATTACAGCTCAGCTTTCAACAGCATGATCCCCTCAGTACTGGTCAGCAAGCTTCAGAACCTGGGCCTCTACCTCCCAATGCAACTGGATCCTTGACTTCCTCAACAGAAGATCACAGTCAGTACAGATCAGTAACAACATCTCCTCCTCACTGACGATCAACACAGGGGTTCCTCAAGGACGCAGGCTTAGCTCACTACTCTACTACCTCTACTGTGTGGTCAAATGCCATCTATAAATTTGCTGAATTTATTATCATGAACATGTGTATGAAATTCGTGGTTTTGGGCAGCATTGCAAATGCAAACATTGCTTTAATTTACATTTAAATATTTAAATAAATAGATTAGTGCAAAAGAAGAAAAAAAGTGAGTGTCTATGGTTCATTGTCCATTCAACCACAGTTGCCGGCATAATCACAGGTGGCAACGAGGAAGCGTACTGGAGGGAGATAGATCAGCTCGTTGAGTGGTATCACAACAACAACCTTGCACTCAACATCAGTAAAACAAAGGAATTGATTGTGATCTTCAGGAAGGAGAAGCCAGGAGAACACAAACCAGTCCTCATCGAGGGGTCAGCAGTGGAAAGGGTAAAGAACTTCAAATGCCTGGATGTCAACATCTGTGAAGACCCATTCTGTTTGCTACCATGTCGATGCCACTGGCTATATTTCATTAGGAGTTTGAGGGAATTTGGTCGGTCACCAAAGACTCTTGCAAATGTCTACAGGTGGACCATGAAGAACATTCTGACGGTGGCACCACTGTCTGGTATGGACAGGACAGGAATAGGCTGCAGAGGGTTATAAACTCAGCCATCATGGGCATTAGTCTTCACTCCATTAAGGACATCTTAAAGAGGTGGTGCCTCAAGAAAGCAGCTTCTATCATCAAGGACCCTTTTCTCTTTGCTACCATCAGCAAGGAGATGCTGGAACCTGAAGAGACACGCTGTTATAAAAGCAGCTTCATCCCCTCCCCCATCAGATTTCTGAGCCCGACCTTCCTTTTTCCCTTTTTGGCACTATTTTTTTATATCTTGTTTTTACAGAATTATAATTTGTAGTAATTTTGCACCTTGTGCTACACAATACTGGTGTCGCAAAGCAACACATTTCATGACACATAATCATGAAAATAAACCTGATTCTGATTCCCATTCCAAACTTCTTGCCAAAAGATCCTTCCTAACAGCTACAACATGTCCCCCAGTTTGCTGCTCACCAGTGAGAGATTATCCAGGCACTATATTTGTGAAGAAATAATTTATTCTATTCGTATTTCAGTGAGTACCAGGTGACACCTTAGGTGCAATTGACTGCACTCTGCTCTTTAAAAACTTGGAGCTTGCTGTGAACAAAGAAGGTGTCCATTCCCTTAAGGCATTGGTGGTTGTGTTTCATGAGAAGTATTTTTGAAACGTCAATGCTGTTTCCAGGAAGAATGCATGAAGCCTTATCCTAAAGAAGTCTGCTCTGTTGTACATTGACTTTAGCCCCTTTTAAACTGCAGCACCTGGGAGGCCCTCCTGGGACCCAGGTACAAATACTGGGGCAAAGGTGCTGGAACCACCTTTTAAGTTGGGGGATTGACCCATTAAATTGCCAACCCAGCAATGAAGCCTGCCCAGCTTCCGAGATCAGACAATCCCAGGTGTATTCAGACAAAGCAATAATTAGCCTTGCTTATCTAAATGTAAATAAATCCTGTGCTGTCTGTCAGAATTCCTTCCAGTAATGTTCCCGCCACTGATGTAAGGTGCACCAGCCTGTAGATACCCCTTGTCCTTGGAGCCCCTCTCAAATAAAGATTCAACATTAGCCAGCTTCCTAGAACATCACTCAGGAGCCCAGACATTTCTTCTTCTGCTTCCCACAACGTCCTAGGATGGCACCTGATCAGAGCCAGAGGATTTATCAACATTTATGTACTTCAGAACCACTAATCACCTCCTCCTTTGTGTCAATTTACTTGGGGACTTCTCTTCCGTGAACTCACTAGCATCCATGTCCTTCTCCACACTAATTACAGATGGGAAGAGTTCATTTATGTTCACCCTGGCCTTCCTCATATTTTTAACGACTGCTCGTGGAAGCACCGCACTCCGATGGATGTGATGGGCATTGTAAGAGCAAGTTAAGTAGGGGAGGAGAATTTGTGGGACAGTAATCAACATGATGGGAGCTGAATTCTATCTCTGTTAGAATAATTTTGCACAGAGTGATGGGGCCTGGATGCATTCCTAGGGATGGTGGTGGAAGCTGATAGAAGAGGGTCATTTAAAAGTCTCTTAGATAGCTACATGATGTAAGAAAAATAGAGGGCTTTGGGTGTGTGGTTTGGAAATAATCCCTATGCCATCGATGCTCTGTGATTAGTAAGGGATGGTTAAAGGTGGGATGTGAGTGGAAAGAAAAAGTTTGAAAACCACTGTTTTAATCGACCTAATTGACTTCTTGTGTGCACAGTTTCATAATTCCAAAGGAAATGGGCCAAAGACAATTTTTCTAAAGCCAAATATTTCAGTAACAATTGGGATTCTCAACCTTCCCTTCCTACCCACATCCCACCTTAAGCCATCCCTTACTAATCACAGATCACTGATGGCACAGGGATGGCTTAAGGTGGGATGTGAGTGGAAAGAAAAAGGTTGAGAACCACTGGATTAGATTATTGTGGAATAGGTTTATATAAGTCGGCAAAATATCATGGACCAAAGGGTCTGTTCTTTGCTGTAATATTCTAAATTAAAATTTTTAATTTACAATTTTAGACATATTGCACAGTTACAGGCCATTTTGGCCCTCAAGCCTGTACCACCAAATTAACCTACATTTGGAATGGTGGGACGAAACCGGACCCCCTGAGGAAAACCGATGCGAACATGGAGAGAATGTACAAACTCTTTACAGCCAGCGCAGGATTTGAACTCATGTCCTGATCGCTAGCACTGTAAAGACATTGCACTAACCGTGCCTGTTCTCCAATAATTCAGGAGCTGTGATAGATCATTTCTTGGCAAAGTTGTCTGCTTCAGTGAATCTGTAATTCCAAATAGAAAAATAGTGCAAATTGACCCAAGTGTACCAAATTAGCAAACATTTTGGATGGAACATTGTGGCAGCAGCTGCCAACACCAGCATGACTTGCTTCTACATTTTATCTAATCTTTTGCAGGGGTGGCCAACCTTTTACAGTCCATGTGTCAATTTTTCACGCACGGCTTCAGATGGGCCATAGAACCCTTGTACCCCATTCAATTCTTGTAAAAATATGTTAATACAGATATATTTAGCATTTTACATGATATATAATATATGTAATCTGCCCGGATCGGGGCCTCCGCCTGCCCCACTCGACCGAGGCTGGGGCCGCCGTCTCCCCCTTGCTCCTGCCCGGATCGGGGCCGCCGCCGCCACCTACCCTTCGCCCGGACCGGGGCCGGGGCCGCTGCTGCTCTCCCTGTGCCCGGACTGGGGCCGCCGCCTCCCACTCCCTGCCCGGACCGGGGCCTCCGCCTGCCTCACTTGACCGAGGCCGGGGCCGCCGTCTCCCCCTTGCTCCTGCCCGGATCGGGGCCGCCGCCTACCCTTCGCCCGGACCGGGGCCGGGGCCGCTGCTGCTCTCCCTGTGCCCGGACTGGGGCCGCCGCCTCCAACTCTCTGCCCGGACCGGGGATACTGAAACCCTCTGGGATCAGTTGAAGACTACCATACTGCAATCCACTGAAGAGGTACTGGGCTTCTTCTCCAGGAAAAACAAGGACTGGTTTGACGAAAACAGCCAGGAAATCCAGGAGCTGCTGGCAAAGAAGCGAGCTGCCCACCAGGCTCACCTTACAAAGCCGTCCTGTCCAGAGAAGAAACAAGCCTTCCGTCGCGCATGCAGCCATCTTCAGCGCAAACTCCGGGAGATCCAAAATGAGTGGTGGACTAGCCTCGCCAAACGAACCCAGCTCAGCGCGGACATTGGCGACTTCAGGGGTTTCTACGAGGCTCTAAAGGCTGTGTACGGCCCCTCACCCCAAGTCCAAAGCCCGCTGCGCAGCTCAGACGGCAAAGTCCTCCTCAGCGACAAGATCTCCATCCTCAACCGATGGTCAGAACACTTCCAATCTCTTTTCAGTGCCAACCGCTCAGTCCAAGATTCCGCCCTGCTCCAGCTCCCTCAACAGCCCCTAAGGCTAAAGCTGGATGAGGTTCTCACCCTGGATGAGACATATAAGGCAATCGAACAACTGAAAAGTGGCAAAGCAGCAGGTATGGATGGAATCCCCCCAGAGGTCTGGAAGGCTGGCGGCAAAACTCTGCATGCCAAACTGCATGAGTTTTTCAAGCTTTGTTGGGACCAAGGTAAACTGCCTCAGGATCTTTGTGATGCCACCATCATCACCCTGTACAAAAACAAAGGCGAGAAATCAGACTGCTCAAACTACAGGGGAATCACGTTGCTCTCCATTGCAGGGAAAATCTTCGCTAGGATTCTACTAAATAGAATAATACCTAGTGTCGCCGAGAATATTCTCCCAGAATCACAGTGCGGCTTTCGCGCAAACAGAGGAACTACTGACATGGTCTTTGCCCTCAGACAGCTCCAAGAAAAGTACAGAGAACAAAACAAAGGACTCTACATCAGCTTTGTTGACCTCACCAAAGCCTTCGACACCGTGAGCAGGAAAGGGCTTTGGCAAATACTAGAGCGCATCGGATGTCCCCCAAAGTTCCTCAACATGATTATCCAACTGCACGAAAACCAACAAGGTCGGGTCAGATACAGCAATGAGCTCTCTGAACCCTTCTCCATTAACAATGGCGTGAAGCAAGGCTGTGTTCTCACACCAACCCTCTTTTCAATCTTCTTCAGCATGATGCTGAACCAAGCCATGAAAGACCCCAACAATGAAGACACTGTTTACATCCGGTACCGCACGGATGGCAGTCTCTTCAATCTGAGGCGCCTGCAAGCTCACACCAAGACACAAGAGAAACTTGTCCGTGAACTACTCTTTGCAGACGATGCCGCTTTAGTTGCCCATTCAGAGCCAGCTCTTCAGCGCTTGACGTCCTGCTTTGCGGAAACTGCCAAAATGTTTGGCCTGGAAGTCAGCCTGAAGAAAACTGAGGTCCTCCATCAGCCAGCTCCCCACCATGACTACCAGCCCCCCCACATCTCCATCGGGCACACAAAACTCAAAACGGTCAACCAGTTTACCTATCTCGGCTGCACCATTTCATCAGATGCAAGGATCGACAATGAGATAGACAACAGACTCGCCAAGGCAAATAGCGCCTTTGGAAGACTACACAAAAGAGTCTGGAAAAACAACCAACTGAAAAACCTCACAAAGATAAGCGTATACAGAGCCGTTGTCATACCCACACTCCTGTTCGGCTCCGAATCTTGGGTCCTCTACCGGCACCACCTACGGCTCCTAGAACGCTTCCACCAGCGTTGTCTCCGCTCCATCCTCAATATCCATTGGAGCGCTTTCATCCCTAACGTCGAAGTACTCGAGATGGCAGAGGTCGACAGCATCGAGTCCACGCTGCTGAAGATCCAGCTGAGCTGGATGGGTCACGTCTCCAGAATGGAGGACCATCGCCTTCCCAAGATCGTGTTATATGGCGAGCTCTCCACTGGCCACCGTGACAGAGGTGCACCAAAGAAAAGGTACAAGGACTGCCTAAAGAAATCTCTTGGTGCCTGCCACATTGACCACCGCCAGTGGGCTGATATCGCCTCAAACCGTGCATCTTGGCGCCTCACAGTTTGGCGGGCAGCAACCTCCTTTGAAGAAGACCGCAGAGCCCACCTCACTGACAAAAGGCAAAGGAGGAAAAACCCAACACCCAACCCCAACCAACCAATTTTCCCCTGCAACCACTGCAACCGTGTCTGCCTGTCCCGCATCGGACTTGTCAGCCACAAACGAGCCTGCAGCTGACGTGGACTTTTTACCCCCTCCATAAATCTTCGTCCGCAAAGCCAAGCCAAAGAAAAGAAATATATGTAATATAAAACAAGATAAACATTACTTACCTTAATGAGACTTTTGAGTCTGTTTTGACTTCTCCAAGCTTTTAATGTTTAGAGTTAAATTAGTTATTGAGATCAGCAGAGAATTCTTCAAATTTGAATCAGTCAATCGCAACCTCGTTTTGTTGTTTCATGGCTGAAAATGCTTCTTCACATCTGTACGTCGTTCCGAAACGACAGATATAACTCTGGGCAAATTTTCGTTGCGGAAAATGGCTCAAATCCTAATTTTCTAACTGAAGGGTGAACAGATTTAATTTCATCTTGAATGCATTGGATATCATTTACTAAGCCGGGAAACAATTTGTTCTTGCCCTGGAGTTTCAAATTTAGATCATTGAGATGGCTGGTAACATCAACTAAAAATACTAAATCAAATTGCCAAGTGTTCTCACATAAAAGGGCCCTTTCCTCATTTTTCTCTTCTATAAAAACTATGACCAGTATTTTTCAGTTTTCAGAATCTGTGCTCTAGAAAGCCAGATTCACAATGAAGGACAAGATCACCATATTCCAAATCCTACACTTCGTCTGTTTAATCCTCTTGCTCTAATTTTATTCACATATTTCACAACCAGTAACATAACATGCTGCAAATTCAAAAATTTTCCACACAGTAACTCTTGGTGTATAATGCAGTGATATTTTAGTAGAGGACAACCTAAAAGGTTTTCAAGCAAAGTTGTAGTGCCAGCGGCACTCCATCAGTACAAACACCGATGAGTTTACTAGATACTATAGATTTCAAGGCATGATTCGACTTTGTCAAATATGCCTGATCCTTCACTTCAGCAATATATTTCTTACTTCAAACGGGAGCCCTTAAACAGGGGATTCCTAATGTTACGAGCCCAGAGGACCATATCTATATACTCTGCCACATTAAGTCCAACTTATCTGATCAATGTGATGAGGAGATGGGAACTTACTTACACTCGACCTGGTCATGTTCTAAAGTGAGACCTTTTTGGGGGCATTTAGAACATTTTTTTAGGACAGATGATTGGAATTCCATTTCCACCAAACCCAGAATTGTTTTTACTGGGAAATATAATGGGGATAAGACCAAAATTGAAATGATCTAAATATCAAGTTGAATTTGTTAAAATTGCATTGCCAGTGGCCAGAAAGTATATTGCAGTTACTTGGAAGTCTGCCTCCCATCGGCTAGGGCCCACCAGAATGCCACCAGAACATTGCTGTGTTTCCCTTGAGAAAATTTCTTCCAACCTAAGATGGGACCCTATTTACAGGTCTCGGGCATAAATCTTTAGTTGAGTTTCTTCTAGTCCTCTAGTCCACATCAACCTTCTCCAAAGAAGAAGACTATTTAAATAATGAATTGAAATCCATGGAATGAACGGTGCTTTCCAGCAACCTTTCTTCCTTTTTTCCAATCTTTCTTTTTCTCTTCTCACACACTTTTTTTTGGAGTCTTTGGGTGGGTGGGGAGGGTGGAGTTGGAAAGTTTGGGCTTCAACAATCATGCAGCATAAATTTGTCTACCTATGTATTCATATTTTTTAATTTTGTATTTAACTACATGAATGGTCTAAAGTTTTTAAATAAATTATTTTTTTTAAATTGTCTGATGAAGTGACTCAAGACCAATAAGTTCTTCAAAGAGGCTAAAATTATCATCAATTCCTCCTATAAAAATGCTTAACTGGGCGACATCACGTGTGTCAGCAGATTCGTCTAAAGCTGAAGAAAAGAAAGTACAAGTGTGGACAAGGTCTTCCAGTTGCTCAGATACATCATGAAGGATGTCTCGTAACTGTTTGCTTTGACGGAGCAATTTTGTCTCCTTTCATATTTGAGACATTTTGCAAATATTTGGAGGCAAGGGTTAACAATTTCATCTCCATCGGAGAAAGACGTCCATTTTTTTCGCTTACGCCAAAGTAAATTCGTCAGACGCTTCTGTCATCACCAAACTTTCACAACTTCTTTTAACAAATATATTTTGTCTTCTTTTGATTTCTTATTTTTTCTTAACCACATATTCTTTCTGTAATTCAGACCCATGCATTATCTTCAGTTTTCCATCTACTTCAGTCTGATGTTGGGTTTTCTCGTGTCTGTTAAGATCATATGTCTTCTATTATGTAAGGAAGTGTTTTCACAAGCAAAGCGCAGTGGTTTTCCTAACAGACCTGCTATAAGTAAGAACTCGTTTTCCCACTCTTCATTGAATTCACCCTTATTCTCACTTTCTGCTTTTCTCTTGCCCTGGTGATGGGGAACTGAACATAAAAACAAGGCTTCATTTTCAAAAAAGTACAAAACTACAAATGTTTACAAAGGACAAATGAAGCACCAGCCCCATGGTGCATGAGTGTCAATTGTAAACTGACTGCGACCTACCCACTGGTGCAGGCACCTGGTGCCTCAGGATCAAACCATCCATTGAACGGGTATTGAAGAGTTATAGAACGACTGCAGAAGAAACGTCCTTTCCTAGTTTGACTCATTAGACTTCTTTTAATTGAAAATAGATTAATGTGAAAGAAGATAATATTTGCCAAAAGATGTGCATGAAATAATCAAATCACTAAAAATAAGTTTTAAATTTATTCTCAGTAAAACCCAAGTCAAGCCACTTGGATTCCTGTTATAGATTTTTTTTCTACAGATCGTTTATCGGTTAATACATTTTAATGAGTAGACTTGTTTTTTTATTATTATCACTGAGGTGCAATGCGCAACTTCTGGTGGATGTGGACAGGTTGACCATCCCTGGTTTAATGCATTGGGGTACTTTTAATGGGTCAGTGACAGGAAAAAAAAGTGTAGTTTGTTTTATTGCTTCTCTCTGGACGTAAACAATCTATTATTGTATCCAGTGCTTCACTGGGCTAATTTGAAAATTTTCAGTGGGACCCAATGTGGCCCTGGAGCGAAACACAGGAGCCAAAAGTAGGTCAGATTCAACTTTAGGTTCAGATGTTTCTACCGTGGGCTTGTGGCTCTGGCAGAAGTATTTCTGGAAAGTTGGTGACGATCATAAGTCTCTCTAAAAGAAGAGTTAGAATTGGGAACATTGATACACTTATTCAAAGTGTTGCCTCAGAGTCTAAACTGCCATGAAGTGGGGATTGTACAAAAGTTTGATTGCACTTTGAACCTGAGAAGATCTTGGCCAATGAAGCTTAGATTCAGGTAGAGACTTCCTTTTGGAGCCACTTCCTTGCTGTCTGCCTCGGAACACTGCGAGACATCTTTAGCACGACCATCAATACTAGAGGTCAGTTACGTTCACAAGTCATCGGAAGGAGCTCCATGAGTTCGAGTAGCTGTTAAAATCTCTTCTATGAACATCAGTGATTGGAGTTATTATTTTCTATTTGTTATCGCAGCATTTGTTTCGGCGGGTTCTGCTGGGTGAGATCACACCCCAGGGTTTGGTTCTTATGAGTCCCACTGAGCTCGCTTCCTTGGAACTGATGGAATGGAGGGAGTGTGAAAACAAGCACGTAAGTCGGAGAGCTGTAATGGGTTGCAAGTGTGTTTGCTACACAGAGGATAATGTTCCGTTGAGTTGCCTAGAACCGTGGGGTGAAAATGGGTTCTGCATATAAGCCATGCAGAATGGAAAGGCCAGATAGGCAACTGCTGTGTCTTTAAGTAGGTGGACCATGGGAAGTGGTTCAGCATTTTCAAAGAGATTATTCTATTGGTTATCTGGAGGGAGGGAAGTGAAAATTATGATGTTAATGGGGGTAATTATGCATAGGTCCCCTAGGCCCAATCTTTGGTAGCCCCAAGCCCTCATGATCAATAGCAACTGGAGGGCTTGAGTTACGCAGAGAGGCTGGATAGGCTGGAACATTTTACCTTGAGCATAAGGGGCTGAGGGGTGGCCTTATAGAGGTATAGAACTTCTTGAGAGGCATGGATAAGGTGAGTGATCACAGCTTTTTAACCCAGGGTAGGGATAAAACTAGAGGGCATGGGCATGGTAACAGGCCATTTCAGCCCATGAGTCCATGCTACCCAATTAACCTATGAACAGTGGGAGGAAACCGGAGCCCCCAAAGAAAACCGACGCAGACACGGGAAGAATGTACAAACTCCTGACAGACAGTGCAGGATTCAAACCCTGGTCCCAATCGCTGGTGCTGTAAAGGCGTTGCGCAAACCGCTACACCAACCGTGCCACCCAAAGGTGAAAGATTTAAAAGGGAACTGATGGGCACCATTTTCCCACAGAGTGTGGAGGAGTATGGAGCGAGCTGCCAGATGCAGCTGTCATGCCTGGTACAGTTACAATGTTTAAAAGACATTTAGATCGATATTTGGATCTGAAAGATTGGGCCAAACACAGACAAATGGGACTAGCTTAGTTCGAGAAGCTGTTGAAGTACATGACTACAATTGTCAAATTCGTAGATTGAAGGGTATATGAGCTACATGTTCCAGTACCAATACTATTTATTATAAGGATTTAGTGAGGACATTTTGAACCATAAAAATGACACCTGAGGCAGCCCTCTAAATCCAGATGAAGTGCAGTTCTTGAAGGGAAGTACCCTTCTTGTCCTGTTGTGAGTTAGTTATAAAGGGTTGTAGCTGTGACGTTTTGATCCTATTTCTGTTAAGCACATCATGCACTTTTGAAGACGCTGTTAAATCTTGTCAACACAACTGGGAAATAAAATGTGCATTTGGGTAAATCACACCAGGAAATGCCAGGGCCAGATTTTCTTCCAGAAATAGTTGCAGAAACTTTAAAGCCAGCAAAGTTTGCTTTTCATCTGGCTCCTTTCTCATAAAAACCAGCACAAAAGAGTCCACTCCCCAGACAAGTGTGTCATATGCCAAGTTACAGCATACCTTCCATGGTCTGGTGTTTAGCATTGTTTGGAGCAGTGGGTCTCAAATAAATCTCAGGGCACTATAGGGACATAGTATGAAGGGAACAATGGAGATTTTTAATGTAGAGAAGATTTTCATGTGATATGCTATGTTATCTGAGTTTTAACTTGTATGATAAAATGAAATTCAGGTTAATCGCCATGTTTATCGCCGAGTGTAACGTGATGCAGTGCAAGTCCAGGAAGGTTAGAGGGCATAGCTCCCTGAAAATTGTAACGCAGGCGGATCAGATAGTGAAAAATGCAGATGGTATATTTGCCGAAGAATAGAATATATGATAATTGCCCCACAGCAGAAAGGATGTGATATCAATGAGAGAATGTAGAAGAGATAGTGCCTGGGTTAAAGGGCTGTGGTTCTAAGGAGAGGTTGGACAGGCTGCATTTATTCTCATTGGAATGTGGCAAGGGTGAGAAGTAAACATTGCAACAGTTTATGAAATGATGAAGGGTATAGATAGAGTCTTTTATTCCCAGGGTCTGGAATGAGAGCCACAGGTTTAGGATGACGGGAGAAATTTAAAGGAGATCTGAGAAGCAAGTTTTTCCACACAGAGAATGGTGAATCTCTGGAATCAACTACTATAGAAAGGTACATTTACAATGTTTAAAAGCAATTTGGACAGGTATTTGAATAGGAAAGAAAAAAAGGCCAATGAGATTAGCATAGATAGGTGTCACTGTCAGAATGGACGAGATGGGTCAAATGTAATTTTTCTGTAATTCTTTGTAATCTCTATCCATCGTGCCTGAATGTGCCTTCTAGATGGGCTCCTGGTTATATCTTACACAACATGGTCAAGTGTTCAGGGTCTTTCTATGCTTTATTCTCAATTCACAGAGCATAAGTCTAATTACATCAGAAGCAAAATTCGATAGGCAGCCGCTGATTAAACTCACCCATAAAGGAGAGATAGAAATTGAGAGAAACACCGACCAGAACTTCAGTCTTGAGGATTTAATGGTAAGTGATGGAAAAGGTATCTTTTATTGTCGCATAGTAGTACATTAAAACTGTAATATACATGATCTACTTCAACTTTTGTCTGTCATAAAGCAGACAAAGATTTGTCATGAGCACTGCCTGTCACCCCTGATAATAGAATAAAAAGAGTGGCCTTAGAGATAGGGTTATAGGCTTCTCTCAAGACTACAAAGAGAGGGAAGTGTTACCCATGGGATGGTACCAGTCCAGATGTGGACGGAAACTGGAGCAGTGAGGAGAAACCCATATGGTCACAGGTAGAACATGCAAGCTCCACATAGACAGAGGTCAGCGGCTCTCTCTGTGCCACTTTCCCTTTCATCCCATCACTAGTTTGGGCTCATTACTGCAGAGCATTCAGTTTTAATGTAGATTGGAAACATTTGGACTCCTTGTGATTATGTAATTATGTAGGTTCAAGATTGTAATAAAACAGTCGCATTCTATGAAATTGCTTTTGCCTGCTGCAAGGGGGACAGATTCGCCATCGGCAGAAATTGCCTGAAGCACCTCTTATAGTCGGAGAAAGAGAAGTAGGAGAGACCCCAAGTGTCCATAGATTTGCCTCCAGCGCTTCCGCAGCCTCACAGAATCCAGTCCAAAACATTGGCAGCCTGAGCTCCAGATCCCAACTTCCCTATTTCATTTGGAGAGTAGGCTTGGAATTCAATCATCCTTTGTAAACCCAACTTTTTAGAGTAATTTGTGGTATGAAACTTCAAACCATTCATGTAAATTTATACAAAATCCCATTGTGAATAAACAAGCCAGTGTTTAAACAATCACAGATTCGTGCAACACCGGAAGAAAGATCACCCAACATGCCCATGTCCTGTAGAGGAACTATTCAATTAGCCGCACTCTTTGTCTCTTTCCCACGATTCTGCAATTTTTTTGTTGTTTGATCCAATCTTCTTTCGTTTGCACCCACGGAATTTATTCCACCAATCTTTCAGTTAGCGCATTCTAGCCAATAACAGGTCTGTATAAAACTTTCTCTTGCCGACGTATCTCTTTTACTGGCCTGTGGAAACAGTTTCTCATCATTTAGTTTGTGGAAACTTCCCATGGATTGTAACTTTGCCATCAAATATTCTCAATTTTTTCGCTTTAATGAAGGGAACTCTAGTGTATCCACAAGAGTGAATACTCTCATGTCTGGAATCGGTCAGCTAAATCTACTCTGCATGTGGATCTAAGATTTTAAAATTTGGAAATTGAATCATATTCATGTGCCAGTCAAGTCAACATCAATAAAGAAAATCACTTTTAGAGGAAAATTAGAGATTAACTCTGAAGTAGACATACATTTTTCATGCTTCTGAGCCCGGACATGCACACTAGCACTCAGGGCACAGCTGGAGGCCAGTCCGAGATCTCTGTTCATATGTGTGTGGTTTCTGGTTGGCACACACCACCTGAGCAGAGGCAGGTCAAAGTCTTAGGTCATTTCCAGCATTACTTGGTGGACCAATTTGAGGTCACAGGCCACTTGAAATCCCACCTCAAGTAATGATACATATTGTACAATGTACAAAGGCACCAAAATTCTGACTTGCTGCAGGGGCACTTCACAAAATAAAATAATATGGATTAAATTAATTGAAAAAGAGATAATAAATACAAAAAGGTAGATAGACAATAAATAGTCACAATTTCCATAATGCAAGATAAAGAGTGGTGTTACAATAATACATAAGATACATTAATAGATAGACGATAAATATTCACAGTAATCCTAGAGCGAAATGCTATTTGCAATAGTGTAGACGGCCCTTTTTTGCTGTGGGAGCAGTTCATGATTAGCGTTACAAAGGGAGGTCCATGACCCTGATAGCCTTTGGAAAGAAACTGTTCTTGAACTTGGTCTTCAGGCTTCTGCCCGCAGGTAGCAGTGGGAAGAGGTTATGACCATGGAGGGTCCTTAATGGTGTTTGCCTGCCCCTCTTTAAATAAATCTTTTGGCCCCTCCACTCTGATGACAGAACTGTTGAACCTCCGCCATCAGTTACCAATTTGCCAAACATTGAAGCATGATCTGCAGATTTTCTTGTTAATCTCCTTCAAGTTTATTCAGATTCCTGATGAAGGGCTCAGGTGCGAAATGTTGACTGCCTTTTACGTCCTGTATATGTGGTGTGACCCGCTGAGTTTCTCGAGCACTTTTGGGTATTGCATTCAAACACGAAGCTTGCCCACTGTGCCTCTTACCAATCCAGTACTATCAGTGCTGGTCAGCCACCACCCACACACAGTCCTTGGTCACTGAGCTTGTAGTTGTGGTCTGTTTGATTGGACCGATCCTGTCCCAGTTGGGTTAATGTAGTTGTGGATTCATTTCAGGGACTTGACTTGAAAATTATACTTTTCCTTTGATACATTTCCTCCGAGCTCTTCCTTTGTTTGCAATGTGTTGACTGAAAACTCAAGATAGACCAAGGAATTATTACACAGGTGACAGGAACCAGATCACGGTGGAAAATTTGAGCTGTAGAAACACCAAAGTAAAATCACCAAAGGCGATGTGAATCGAAAGTGAGCACAAGGTGAAAGAGAGCAGAACAGAAATAAAATATGCAAGTTGACCAATTTATGGGAAGAAATGGGTTTGAATGTAACATGCAGACAAAAAATGAGTATAAAGAAAATGCAAAACATTTGCCTTTCATGGTTTTTGCAACATAAGGTTTTCCCAAAGCTCTTTACAATTAACTAAGCACTTTGAACCATAATGGCCACTGTTCCTTAAGAACTATGTAACCCTGGAAAGTCTTAGACATCAGTGTACCAATGACTGTGAAGCTTCCTGTGTTTAATGAGGATAGAAAAGTGACCAAGATATTTTACTAGTCTTCAAAATTGTGCCAAGCATCTGTTATGTTCACTTGAGAGGACATTGATTTTAATAATTCAGCTCTGCTAATGCAACCCACAACCTACTGAGTCGACGTTCATCACTGAGCCATGACTGTAATGTGATTTGGACTTCGATATTACACGGAGCAGCATGAAGTGATGCAATTTGCGGTTAGTTGTGTAAACAGGTGCTGGCAAGTTGTGACATTCTGATCGAGGTCTTGATGACCTGATATAAATAATGATAATGAGTCTTGTCATAAACTATATTGTACATTTGCACCAAAATACTGACGGTTATAGATGAACTGGTATTGTGTGAAAAAAGCTACAATGGTCTACATTAACTTAAAATAGATAATAAGCACAAAGATCGGGCGTTTATAAATTTTCAGTTACCCTAGTGCAAGAGAAAAATAGTGGTGTTACAATCGTACGGACAGTCCTTTTGTCTGTTGCAGCAATTCTTCATCATTGTAAAAAAGATGAGGGCCCAAGAGCCTGATATTTGATGAAGAGAAACTATTCTTGAACCTGGAGGTGATGGTCGATGGGCAAAAATATTGGCATGGATTTGGTGTCCACAGGATCCATTTCTGGGCGGTCCTACTCGGTGACTCAGTGATTGACAGACTAGCCAAAAATGGGGAAGAGAAAGCAGCCAAAGCAAAAGAGAGCTCTGGTTAAATTTACCAAGAGGAGATCATGCAATTGGGCCTCTGTGGTGGTACACCACAGGCCTACTGCAGGGGACACTCTCTGTACCTGCCGGAGTGTACCACCGGCCTACTGCAGAGGGCACTCTCTGTACCTGGCAGAGTGTACCACAGGCCTACTGCAGGGGGCACTCTCTGTACCCACCGGAGTGTTCCACAGGCCTACTGCAGGGGGCACTCTCTGTACCTGCCGGAGAGTACCACCGGCCTACTGCATGGGGCACTCTCTGTACCTGGCAGAGTGTACCACAGGCCTACTGCAGGGGGCACTCTCTGTACCCACCGGAGTGTTCCACAGGCCTACTGCAGGGGGCACTCTCTGTACCTGCCGGAGAGTACCACCGGCCTACTGCATGGGGCAACCTCTGTACCTGCCGGAGTGTACCTCCGGCCTACTGCAGGGGGCACTCCCTGTACCCACCGGAGTGTACCACCGGCCTACTGCAGGGGGCACTCTCTGTACCTGCCGGAGAGTACCACCGGCCTACTGCAGGGGGCACTCTCTGTACCCACCGGAGTGTACCCCAGGCCTACTGCAGGTGGCACTCTCTGTACCTGCCAGAGTGTACCACTGGCCTACTGCATTGGGCACTCTCTGTACCTGGTGGAGTGTACCACCGGCCTACTGCAGGGGGCACTCTCTGTACCTGCCGGAGTGTACCACCGGACTACTGCAGGGGGCACTCTCTGTACATGGCAGAGTGTACCACTGGCCTACTGCAGGGGGCACTCTCTGTACCTGGCGGAGTGTACCACCGGCCTACTGCAGGGGGCACTCCCTGTACCCACCGGAGTGTACCACCGGCCTACTGCAGGGGGCACTCTCTGTACCTGCAGGAGTGTACCACCGGCCTACTGCAGGGGGCACTCTCTGTACCTGCCGGAGAGTACCACCGGCCTACTGCAGGGGGCACTCTCTGTACCCACCGGAGTGTACCCCAGGCCTACTGCAGGGGGCACTCTCTGTACCTGCCAGAGTGTACCACTGGCCTACTGCATTGGGCACTCTCTGTACCTGGTGGAGTGTACCACCGGCCTACTGCAGGGGGCACTCTCTGTACCTGCCGGAGTGTACCACTGGCCTACTGCAGGGGGCACTCTCTGTACCTGGCGGAGTGTACCACCGGCCTACTGCAGGGGGCACTCTCTGTACCTGCCGGAGTGTACCACCGGCCTACTGCAGGGGGCACTCTCTGTACCTGCCAGAGTGTACCACCGGCCTACTGTAGGGGGCACTCTCTGTACCTGGCAGTGTGTACCACCGGCCTACTGCATGGGGCAACCTCTGTACCTGCCGGAGTGTACCTCCGGCCTACAGCATGGGGCAACCTCTGTACCTGCCGGAGTGTACCTCCGGCCTACTGCAGGGGGCACTCCCTGTACCCACCGGAGTGTACCACCGGCCTACTGCAGGGGGCACTCTCTGTACCTGCCAGAGTGTACCACTGGCCTACTGCATTGGGCACTCTCTGTACCTGGTGGAGTGTACCACCGGCCTACTACAGGGGACAACCTCTGTACCTGCCGGTGTGTACCACCGGCCTACTACAGGGGGCAACCTCTGTACCTGCAGGAGTGCACCACCGGCCTACTGCAGGGGGAAACCTCTGTACATGCTGGAGTGTGCCACCGGCCTACTGCAGGGGTCAACCTCTGTACCTGCCGGAGTGTATTACCGGCCTACTACAGGGGGCAACTTCTGTACCTGCCGGAGTGTACCACCGGCCTACTACAGGGGGCAACCTCTGTACCTGCCGTAGTGTACCACCGGCTTACTACAGGGGGCAACCTCTGTACCTGCAGGAGTGTACCGCCGGCCTACTGCAGCGGGCAGCCTCTGTACCTGCAGAAGTGTACCACCGGCCTACTGCAGGGGGCAACCTCTGTATCTTGGAGAGACAGGACAACATCCATCAGTCGGCCTGAATGGATCAAGCCCCACCCAGTCGGGTATCAATCATCCTCCGGGATATACGCCTGCGCCGGCCTCCTGAGGCGTCACTCAGAGTTACTGTGGCTACAGCCAGCCTGGCTCTGTGGAAGTCTTTGTGGATTAAAGCCTGTTGTACAGTCTTTGCCTTGTGTGTGTCCGATTCTGGCTAACAGTGCACCACAACCTCAGTTAACAGTCAGCCTGAGATGAGAGGAACACAGATCAGTGTTTAGAAATCGACATGAATAATACCGTGTGATTGTCTTGTCCCTGATCATTGTGTAACGTGATACATTTTGCAGCTCGACGTGTATATCTACTGCCTAGTTGTGTGATCCGTATATTTCTTCTGACGTTTGTGGGATTCATTTTAATGTGGAGCAATAGTGAACATCGGGTAGTTCCAGATCAGTCCCTTGTTCTACATTGTTCCTGGTTTTCACTTCCAGTGAAGTGTAAAAGCCAAAGGCAGACGTCAAAATAACCATATAACCACTTACAGCACAGAACAGGCCAGTTCGGCCCTACTAGTCCATGCCATAGCAAATCCCCACCCTCCTAGTCCCACTGACCAGCACCCGCTCCATACCCCTCCAGTCCTCTCCTATCCATGTAACGATCCAGTCTTTCCTTAAATGTAACCAATGATCCTGCCTCGACCACGTCTGCCGGAAGCTCATTCCACATCCCCACCATCCTCTGCGTAAAGAAATTTCCCCTCATGTTCCCCTTATAATTTTCCCCCTTCAATCTTAAACCATGTCCTCTAGTTTGAATCTCCCCCTTTCTTAATTGAAAAAGCCTATCCACGTTTACTCTGTCTGTCCCTTTTAAAATCTTAAACACCTCTATCAAGTCCCCTCTCAATCTTCTACGCTCCAGAGAAAAAAGCCCCAGTCTGCACAACCTTTCCCTGTAACTCAGACCCTGAAATCCTGTCAAAATTCTCGTGAACCTTCTCTGCACTCTCTCTATTTTGTTTATATCTTTCCTATAATTTGGTGACCAAAACTGTATACAGTACTCCAAATTTGGCCTCACCAATGCCTTGTACAATTTCATCATAACCTCCCTACTCTTGAATTCAATACTCCGATTTATGAAGGCCAACATTCCAAATGCCTTCTTCACCACACCATCTACCTGAGTATCAGCCTTGAGGGTACTATTTACCATAACTCCTAAATCCCTTTGTTGCTCTGCACTCCTCAATTGTCTACCATTCAATGTATATGACCTATTTAAATTTGCCTTTCCAAAATACAGCACCTCAGATTTCTCTGTATTAAATTCCATCAGCCATTTCTCAGCCCACTCCTCCAGCCTTCCTAAATCACCTTTTAATCTACGGTAATCTACCTCACTGTCCACAACACCACCAATCTTTGTGTCATCCGCAAACTTGCTTATCCAATTCTCCACCCCTACATCCAGATCGTTAATATATATAACAAACAATAGTGGACCCAGGACCGAACCCTGAGGAACTCCACTAGTCACCGGCCTCCAATTGGACAAACAATTTTCTACCACTACTCTCTGACACCTTCCACCCAACCACTGCTGAATCCAAATGATCAAGTATGTTCTGTGCAGAGGCTGCGTGTTGCACGGGAGCTGAATAAATAAATGAATTCAAAGGAAAGTGTTTGGCCGTAACAGTGCAGTTACGTTAATGTTCACTTTCATCTTGGAGTTTATGTTTTGCAATTAATGCATCCCATGGACAGTAATGGTAAAATCTGCAGAGACTGGCAACCTGAAGTAAAATCAGAAAAGACCAGAAATAGCAGAGAGAAGCAATGTTACCTTCAGTTTGATGGCCTTTCCCATCGCCGTATCCCTTTCCTTCCTCACCTCGTCACTGTTTCCAGGAGTTTGATTTTATTCCTGCTGAATAATGGAAATGGGGGGAGGGGGAGGGGGAGGGGGGGTGCTACAATGCACATGCGTAGCTTGAAGTATGTTTCTTATGTAAAATCAAAATGATGTGTTGGGGAGAAGGGTGAATAGTAAAAGTAAAAATGAGCGTTTTGTTTGTGAACTGAATCCCAGTATGTAAATTGCTGGCTCTAGGAAATTTGGGACAGAAACAGGGAATTCAATCTCTCAGTCCTTCTCCACCATTCAGTTACATAACGATTTGTACCATTTACTGGACTTTGAACCATTTCCTTTCACATTAAAGGTCTATGCTCTCAGTATTGAAAGCTCCCATTGTCCAAATGAGGACAATTCTGCTTGTGGGAGAGAATTAATGAAGATGTTTCCTGTTTGCAGTTTTGAATATCATAGCTTTAATTTTGTACCTCATTCTCCCAGCAAGATTATCGATCTTAATTACCAGATGGTCTTTTCATATTCATTGGAATTCAAATCGAGCTAAAGGAGCCTATCTGCTTTATTTAATAATTCAGGCCTAGTATCATTCTGGTGAATGCATGGATCTGTATCAGCCCATGAACCAAGTCGTGACCTGGCTCACAAAATGGCTGGTGAACACGGTAATCGCAAGGGTCCCGCAGGGACCAACAGCCATCGTCCACAGCAGGAAACAGCGGGAACGCTGGCCAGCTCTGTTTATATTCACTCCTGTCGTCAGAGGCAGGGAGTGAATATAAGCAGAGCTGGCAAAGCAATAACTCAAGGCTTCTTCAGGTGGATTCTCCACTAAGAATGTGCCTGAAGAAGAGAAAGCAGCCCTTTGATTTGCCATTCAGGTGGCAGCGCTAAAAGTGCAGCGCTGGCCACCTGAAGGGACAGCTGCACCGGGATGCGCATCTGAGTGCACTCCTGCTCCTGTCCCTTGAGCTGTCAAGTTAGGATGGCTGGCTATCAGCGCGTGGACATCCCCTGTGGAATGACCCCACACTGATCGCTCTGCCCCCCGGCGGAGGAGAACGGGGGCTGGAGCAGCCGGCCAGGGAGAAGGGGGCTAGAGTGGCCGGTGGGAGAGTATGGCTCTTGAGTTGGGTACCGGCATTGTTTTGGCCAGCCCCCTTCTCTCCCGCCGGCCGCTTCAGGCCCTTCTCCCCCGCCGGCCGCTCCAGCCCCCTTCTCTCCCGCCGGCTGCTCCAGCTCCCTTCTCTCCCGCCGGCTGCTCCAGCCCCCGTTCTCCTCCACCGGCAGCTCCAGCCCCTGTTCTCCCCCACCAGCTGCCCAAGCCCTGCATTCCCCACGCTAACAGCCCAGCCCCTTTCTCCTCCCCCGCCAGCCGTTCTAGCTCCGCAGTCCCCACGCTGACAGCCCAGCCAGCTGCCCCTGCCCCGACATCCTGCGTCGGGGGAAGGGGCAACTGGGAGAGGAGCTGTCAGGCGCTCACCAGCTGACTGTCATCCCGACTGCAGCTGCTTTTAGGCTGGGGAGGCCACTGTGCTGCAGTGATTATCCCTCTCGGAGGAGGGTTACAATGTTCGCCTTGCAAGCGCCTCCTGCACATTCACATGGCCTGCCAACAGCTGCATATTGTCAAAATATACGGCTTTACAAGCGGGGTAATTGGCCACTTGAAAGTGCCTTCAGTCTTCAACCTCGACACGACTGTGTGTGTTGTCCTTACTCCACACTTCGTGTAGTGTGCACACTACAGATCTAAAAAGACAGTGCCCTCATAAGGTTTGGGAGAAAGACACTTGTTTCCTTTATTTGCCCCCATGCTCCATAGTTTTAAATTTGAAATTAAACAATTCACGTGTGATTGAAGTGCACATTCCAGATTTTATTCAAGGTTAATTACATTTTTAATTTAGACATACAGCAAGGTAATAGGCCATTTCAGCCACCCAATTACACCCAATTGACTTACAGCCTCCCCCCCCCGGCATCCTAATGTGTTTGGAATGGTGGGAGGAAACTGGAGCCCCTGGAGAAAACCCACGCAGATAAGGGGAGAATGTACAAACTCCTTCCAACGCAGGATTTGAACCCTTGTCCCGATCGCTGGCACTGTAAAGGTGTGCTAACCACTACATCCAAACCGTGCTGCCCTGTTTGTTTACATTCGGGTTTGACCATGTAGAAATTACAGCACTTTTTATTCATAGTCCCCACATTTCAAAGCGCCATAATGTTTGGGACATTTGGCTTCACAGGTGTTTGTGAGTACTCGGGTATGTTTAATTGCTTCATTGGTGCAGGTCTAAGGGAGCTAGGCTTGCTTCTAAGCTTTTGATCATCTTTGGAGTCTGTAGTTGCCGTTTGTCAACATGAGGACCAGGGTCGTGCCAACGAAAGTCAAAAAAATCATTATGAGCCTTAAACAGAGAATAAAACAGTCAGAGACATCGGCCAAATCTTAGGATTACCATCATCAACAGTTTGGAACATTATTTGGAAGAAGGAGTGTACTGGTGAGCTCAGTAATTATAAAGGGACTAAACATGACTAATATACATACCATTGCTATGGTCCCAAATATTATGGTGCCCTGAAATGAGGGGACTTAACTTAAAAAGTGTGAGAATTTCAACATTCTAATCAGGGAGAGAAGGGTGGAGCATTCTAAACTCAGAGATTGGTAGAATAGCATCGAGTCAGTGGAGCAAATGAATCTTGTTACTTTAGTGCAATTGCCAGTCAGTGAACATAACAACTGGAGAGACATTTGTTAGGTAAAAGTATCAAGGCATGTGGACTATCGGCAGGTGAATACATTTAAAATCCTCGGCAGACCCCAATCAGTGCAGATCAGCAATATCACCTCCTGGTTGCCGAACATCATGGCAGGGGCACCCCAAGGCTGCGTACTTAGCCCCCCGCTCTATTCCCTGTACATTTATGACTGCGTAGACAAGCCTGGCTCCAATTTGCTGATGACACCACCACTGTTGATGGAATATCTGGGAACCAAGAGCCAGATAGCAGAATGGAGATCGAGAATCCACTTGGCTGGGGCGAGAGCATCAATCTTGCTCTGGATACCAGGACCAAGGAGCCTATTGTTGATTTTAGGAAGGGGAGGCTGGGGAGTTTCACTCCTGTCCGCATTGATGGGACAGAGCTGGAAAGGTTTAATCCCTTCATTTCTCTGCAAGTTCATCTTCTTTGGCTTGGCTTCGCGGACGAAGATTTATGGAGGGGGTAAATGTCCACGTCAGCTGCAGGCTCGTTTGTGGCTGACAAGTCCGATGCGGGACAGGCAGACACGGTTGCAGCGGCTGCAGGGGAAAATTGGTTGGTTATTACAGAATACCATTCCTATAGCAAACAACCCAGAAGCAGGCACACCAATGCCTAAACTTTCTCAGACATCTGAGGTAATTTGGCATGTCATTAATACACTATTAAACATTTACAGGTGCACTGAGGAAAAGATGCTGTCACAGCCTGGTTTGGGAATTTGGCTGCCTGGGAATACAGAGGGTAGCAAACATAGCCAGGTCCATCGCAGGCTCTGACCTCCCATCCATTGAAGGCCCCTCAAGAAGGTAGCCAACATCATAGGAAGACCCCCATCACTCGAGCCATAACTTCTTCTCACTGCTACCTTCATTTAGAAGATATAGCAGCCTGAAGACCAGAGGTTCAAGAACAGTTTCTTTCCAACAGCTATCAGGCTCTTCAACATCCACTTGTTACACTAATCACGAACTGCTCTGACGCCACAAAAGGACTGTCTGCTCCTGTCATAACCCAACCTTTTTCCTATGCTTTGGTAATTGAATATTTATGATCTATCTGTTCTATTTATTATCTCTCTTCCAACTTAATTTTATCTATTGTAGTTTTTTTGTGCGATGTTGTAACAACTGTGTCACAGTGCGAAATGAAGAATGAGAAAATGATCATACGTAGTCGAATTGAAGTTCAGTAAAACTAATTTACTCAAATAGTCACGCCCGGCTTTTAAAACCCCACCCGTTCCAAATGGCATCTTCGCATTGTGACATCCTGACGTCACTCAGAACCTTCTAAGCCAGTTCAATTAAGCCTGTGATAAGCTGCTACAACGTACCTGTTAAGATGCAACAGGTAGGAACTTCTGTACATTATACAAAATAATAATAATGAACACAAAATGGCAGCGTTGACAGAGCTGCCACTGATACAGACCCAGGACAGCGGAGACACAGCGCTGCTCTGAAGGGTTCAACCACCCGGTCCTAATGCCGGCAGCTCTGTACAGGCTTTATTTTTAAATATTGCAGTCATGGAGGTCTGTGCCCAAGAGGGTGGCATTTGTACTCGGCAGCGACCATGAAGCATTGCAGATTCCAGGGGAGAAGCAGACTGGTGCAGGGTACCAGAAATGGGGAGAAAATCCTCCGTTGAGGAGAAGCGGAGGCGTCGTCCCTACAGGATGGGGACCACGGCGTCGGACCAGCGAGGCGCTCAGCAGCTGACAGGCCCACGCAGGTTGCGTTCAACTTGCTATCGGGTGACCTGCATGGGCCACTGGAGCCTGGCTCATGGGAACCAGGTGTTGGAGCCGGGATTCCACGGGGCGCTGAGGGCAAGAAGGGCTCCCAAAGGGCCTCGACCACTGAAGGTTTCCTGATAGTGTTTGGATCTGGAGCTCAGGCGGCCGATTTTGTCTGGGCAACTGCAGAGGCTGTGGGAGGGTTGGAGGCGAATCCATGAACACTCAGTGACTCTGAAGAGGTTCTTTCTATCCTTCCCTTTCTACCTACTCTAAGAGATGCTGGGGGGCCCTAATGGTGACTCTGTCAGACTTACAGCAGGTGGAAGGTAATTTCATGTGATCTGTACTCTAACATGACAATGAAGGAATCAAATACAGATCGCTGATAATCTGACTGAGGGGCAGGCTTGGAACAGGTCAGGGATGCAGTAATGGCCTCATCCTGTTGCAATGTTCTGTTGTCATGGTACTGAAGAACAGTTGAGACATCAATTGTAGGGGATTAGCAACCTACAATTATTCTTACGGAGCCTTGATTTACTATGGAAGGCTCTTGCAATGGTTTCTTCAAACACTGCAACACTTAGGAATTACTTGCTCTTTATCAAGTCACAAGTTAGAAAATAATGCTTTTCCCCCCCTCAGTTTTCGAAATCATGGCCATTTGGTGGAATTACAGAATATAGAACATTACAGCAAAGTACAGGCCCTTCAGCCCATGATGTTGTACTGACCTATATAAATCTTAAACCTTCCCTGCCCAATAACCCTGTATTTTCCTTTCCTCCATGTGCCTGTCTAAAAGTCTTTTAAATGTTCCTATTGTACCAGCCTCCACCACAACCCCTGGAGAAGAACCCTCTACTCTCTGTGGGGAAAAAACGTATCCCTGATGTCTCCCCTGAACTTTTCTCCCCTCATCTTATACAGATGTCCTCTAGTGTTTGCTACTCTTGCCCCGTAAAAATGTTGCTGCCCGTCCACCCCATCTATTCCAAGGATATCAGTACAAAGGTCAATACATAGACTTCTTTTGATCAGTATTTTTTTTGCAGGATTACTCCCCACAATCCATTGGGAGAGTAGAATTATCAGATTCTGAGAGGAACACAGAACTGGAGACCAGAAATCAACATCGAAGCCATCTGTTGGATTCCAACTGCCAGATCTGTAAAGGTAATGAAAATAACAATCCCAGGCCAGATTTACATCTTCTGGTTGCAACAATTTCCCTGGGACAACAGGGGACCATTCATTTCTGTCTTGTGTATGTCTATTTGTCATTTCCTGCGCGTGTGTGTGTGTGTGTGTGTGTGTGTGATATAGTGTGTTTAAAAGGGAACTGTTTATTTAGTGAGGTACTGCCATTGATTACATCTTCGAGTGAGATGCATTTGGGCAGGACGGTTAGTGTAATGGTTAGTGTGATGCTATTGTTGCACCAGCAACCCGGATTCGAATTGGCGCTGTCTGTAAGAAGTTTGTTCATTCTCCTCGTGACCTGCTTGGGGTTTTCTCCAGGTTCTCCTGTTTTCTCCCAACCTCCAAAACGTCAGGGTTGTAGGTTAATTAGGCGGCATGGTTCTTAATGGTTGGAATCGGCTTCTACCATGTTGTAAATAAAATTTAAATTAAAAAATTTAGATGCAACAGAGAACAGTCCTTTCAGCCCATGCTAACCCATTTACTCAAATCTTACATTTACCACTCACCTATGCAGTAGAATCAACTTACAGGGCCCATTTAACCGAACAATCCAAACTGCTTTGAGATGTTGGAGGAAACTGAAGTATCCAAAGAAAACCCACATGGTCACAGAGAGAATATGCAAACTCCACACAGTCAGCGCCTGAAGTCAGGATTTAAGCAGGGGGGGGGTCTTGTGCCCTGTGTTCCCTTTCAATATTCAGGTGATATTTGTCCAGGGGTCTCTGTGTTCCTAGCCCATCCACAGATATCATTTGAGAACCAAGCAATGCAGGATGTCCATGTCAAGCTGCTGCTCTCACTCATTCTTGCCTTGTTCTGGGGAAAAGGGGTAGAATATGTGGAGGCATGGGGAATGTACTTTTAATCGAACTTTCACATCAGGAAATTAATGGGTTCAAGTCGACTGTCTGTCATCAGTTTACTTTCCACTGAGTTCAGTAGAAGTTAAAATTACAGCTGATGTATAATTATGGCTGATTGGATCCGCTCAGTTTCTTGTCCGAGAGAAGTTTAGGAAGTCTGAACTTACCTCATCACATGGCATAACTCAAGCTAACAGTCCAGCACACAGAGAACCATACGTTCGCAGTTCCACAGTCCACAGGAAGTGTGAGCACGAGAGATTTTTCTTTGAATTGTGTTTCTCTTTAAATATCATGACGTACCTCTTTAAAGTTTCTGCATTTCTTTAAACTAGTATCTCTAAGCTTTTGTATCATTATATACAGTAAATGCTTTGTTATTCGTCTTTATGAAAGTCTTAATGCAAAGTTATGCAAAATGTTTATCCGTTTTATCAATGAATTAAAACTACATAAAGCCCTGAATTCATTACAAGCCCTTTCTCCAGTTATATACTCTGTGTGCATCTTGCCAATTATTACTTGCTCATTGCAATCAAAACCAAAAATCTGCAGATGTTGGAAATCTGAAATAAAAACCAAAAATGTTGGAAGGACTCAACCAGTTGGAGAAATAGAATTGACATTGCATGTTTTTGATGAAGGGCCAATGACCTGAAATATCAACATTTTCCAACATTTCTCAATTAGATTTTGTAATTTTTTACCATCGTGGTATGTGAGGCAGACCTCATTCTCGAAGCTTCAAGCTTCTTTTTGGAAGAATCCTTGAGTTAAGGACAGTAATCTGGAAGTTCTGAGGGGACGCCGTGAGTAGTGCTAAATATGAGGTGTAAAACTGAGGCCCTGATTTGCTCCTTCAACCTGATGCAGCCGATCTTGTGGCATGATTCCGACAATTCTTTCACCTAATATTTCGTCCTCACTAATTGTCATTAAAACAGATTTACAGAGTCTTCTTCACATTGCTATTGTTTGATAGCTTTGGGCATGCAAATTAGATGGTGTCTTTCTCCCAATGTTGACTGCACATTTTACAAAAGCTACTGCATTAGCTGTTGTAAACAAAGGGCACTTTATAAATGCAGTGCACAAAGTGCTGGATAAACTTAGCAGGTCATGCAAAAAGTAAAAGGCCATTGACATTTCGGGCCTGAGCCCTTTTTCAGGAGTGCCAAATATCAGGCAGATGCCCAATGCCCAATTAAGAGGTGGTGGGGATGGGGGGTGGAAGTGGAGAAGCACAGGCTAGCAGGTGGATATAGGTGGGGGGGAGAAGTAAAAGCTGGGAGGTGATGAGGGAAGAGGACAAAGAAAGACAGCTCTCTAAAAGAAGTAGGGGAAGGTGTTGGGGAAGGGAAGGAGAGGGGGAGAGGGGTGAAGGAAAGATGACGACTGGGGGAGGAGCTTGACAGAAATTGGAGATCAGTATTGATGCCGTCCGGCATCTAAGAGGGAATATAAGATATTGTCCATCCTATTTACGAGTGGACATAACCTGGCAGTGTATGAGGCCATGGACAGCACTTATCAATTTTTAATTTAAATTTAGACATACAGCACGGGAACAGGCCATTTTGGCCCACAGGCACATGCCACCCATTGACCTACACCTCCCATACGTTTTGAACAGTGGGTGGAAACCAGAGCCCATGGGTAAAACCCACGCAGACACAGTGAGAACGTACAAACTCCTTACAGACAGCGTGGGATTTGAACCCCAGTCCGGTCCCAATCGCTGGCGCTGTAATGGCATTGTGCCCTACCCCAACCGTTCCTCCCCTTGATGCCATCCATCTTATTTCACAAAAAAAAGCAACATCTCATCTCGACTCCGACAATAACAAAGCGAAGATGAACCTATCAGTAAGGAAATCAAGGTGCTATAATCTCAGTTCCAGTTTATTGTCACATTTACCAAGGTGCAGTGATAGTTTTTTTTTGCGAGCAGTCTAGCTGGGCATCCCATGTATAGTACAAGCAGAGTTACAGAGAGAGAGAGAGAGAGATCAGTTAATACAGAGCAAAGGTAACGTTATTTGTCAAATGTGAAGTTCATTCAGGAGTCTGATAGCAGCAGGAAAGGAATTATCTTTGAATCTGGTTGTCTGTAATTTCATGTATGTTCTTCCCAACAGAAGGAGGGTGAAGAGAGTGTGGCTGGGGTGGTTTTAATATGTTTGCTGCTTTTCTAAAGCAACAGAAAGTATAGATGA
The DNA here is from genome assembly GCF_036971445.1 of Narcine bancroftii. Classification (NCBI taxonomy): domain Eukaryota; kingdom Metazoa; phylum Chordata; class Chondrichthyes; order Torpediniformes; family Narcinidae; genus Narcine; species Narcine bancroftii. The sequence continues at coordinate 174,538,499 of NC_091476.1, forward strand.
TATCGATGAAGAGGTGGGCTCTGTGATGTCCTAATCTCAACATCACTGCTTAGGTCAGAAATCAGTGGACTTTTCTTTACCGAAAATCTATTGGAAATTTTGATCTCACCTGAAAACGGCTGTGGAATCTGGAATAATTCAGTCTCTCAAGTCCACGAGCCATTGTTTACATCGTTGGGTAGCAGCATTAAAAACATGGAGTTAAGGACAGTAAATAGAATTAAATTACCTGGGGGGGGTTTCATATTTATTCATTGCTTAGATCTCTAAATCAGAGCATGTCATATCAGGCAAACGTCTGTCACTTCTCATTGCTTGACAGAGTGAACTTCACTTGTTGAGCTAATGCTCCTCATATGACAATTCTGGCTCCTATATCAGTGGGTAGTTGAGGCAGGACAGTTACCTGGAGAAAATCTGGCAATGGCCAGGGACTTAGAATCTCTGCTCAAAGCCTGACAGTATTGGCAAGTAGGAACACAGAACAGCAGGAGGGAGGAACGGATGGTCGTGGTCTCAGCCAGGTGTGGGTTGCGAAGAAGTGGTCCACCTGTCTTTTCTAACAGTCACTAATAGTTTTTTTAAATTATTTTTGTTTCATAGCTGCAATGGAGCCACCTGTTAAAAGCAAAAGATCAGGACTACCTTGGATAACTTCCCATTTGCCTGACAGCACCACAGATACATCAACCAATGAGATGACTCCATCTCATTTCAAATCTTTATCACCAATGGGAAACAGAGGAGGATCAGCCATGCCTTCCAACTCTGCTCTGAGACACAGAAGGTAATTGTTTGTGTGGGTGTGCGCATTTCACTCCATTCGAGGTGATCTTTGTCTATTGAGGTGACATCGAGGCATTGAGGATTATGGAGAACTGACACAGAAGAGGAATTGAGGCTGCCATAGATCAGCCATGATTGTATCAATGGCGAGGTTGTTGAAGGATCCTGGTGGTCTACTCTTCCTGTTTTCTTATGCTCTTGAGCTTGAGTTCTGACACACATTTTTCAAAACTATTTTTGTAGCATTACAGATGGTGAAGTGAATTCTGCATGGCCTTGGTGTGTAAATCTAGCACCTGATATGATATTAAACCATGTGAGTGAGCCAATCCTGTCATCTGACCAGGTGCATATGAACGCCACCAGAACTCAGGTCAAATTTTAAATTGCTTGTTTTTTTTTGTTTTTTTTTAAACAAAAGTTGCTTTTAATTATCTTTAAACATGAAAACAGGATCAAACTTATTGCTATTAACTTAACCCCCTCCTAATTCCAAGCGCACGAGTGTGTAATGTGTGTGTAAATTCAGAAAAGTTCTTTGCTTCACAGTCCAATCTCACTTCTCATTCCTCCAAGTTCACTGGTTGCAGGCAATTCTTAGACTGTGCACAGAATTGAACATTTATAAAGTTCATTAGGCTTTGGTGCTTGAAAGGTAAATGGTTACCGCTCAGGAAGGTTCTTGTCGGTTTTGAGAGAGATTTGTTGTTCCAGGACATCCACAACTGATTCCTTTTTTATCAGCCATTTCAGTGTCTTGCTTGTTGAGGTAGCGCTGGCAGAGGTTTTAATATTCAACTCGGCCTCCTGATCAAGGTCATGACTTTAACCATGGTTTTCTAAACATATTCCCTTCATAATTACACTTATTGAACAAGTTTTGAGCAAGAACTGAGCTGATAGTTGCTTTCAAAAATTGTTTCTAATGGTTTAAAAAAGAAAGCTCTGCCTTGCCAGGGATGGTGGTAGGGGCTAAAACATTGGGGGCATTTCTTGGACAGGCACGTGGATGGAAGAAGAATAGTGGGTTACTGGGTAGGGTATTTTTTTTTTAAAGAATACATGGGTTGGCACAACATTCAGGGCACAAGGGCCTGTACTGTGCTGTAATGTTCTATGTTTGTGGTGGGTTATTTATAAAGTTCCAGTAAAGTTTCCATTTTTATTATGTACTTTTGAAAGAGCATTTACACTGCATCTAGTACTTTTCCCTCATCCACTAACTCTACCACCTCATCCAAATGATTATTAAAGTGTATCATTTGAAGTTTTCACTCCTCAGAGGCCATCCCGTGACTACAGATGTTTGAAAGATCTTGGCAAACTGTGTTGCATCTTTATCCTCCTTTTTATCGACTTTTAGTCAACCCAGAAGCTCATCTACACAGTCCCTTACTGACACTTGAGCAAGATCTTTTTCCTTGTTCCAGTGTAAATTACAATATTGTACCTCAGCCATGCCCTTAACTCTCTGAACTGATCTCCATATTTTGTATGTTCGCCGTTTACATGGGCTGTTATAGTTTTTGGATCTCCTTTTATGTTTATTTCAAGTTAACTTGGTATGTTTTCATAAAGATTGAAAGAGTAAATCAGTCTCTGGTGGGTTGTTTTGCCACAGTTACTTCTGGTGCTGGAGAAGGCCATTCAGCCCATCGAGCCAGCACCACCATTCATTTAGATCATGGCTGACCTTCCACTATCAGTAGCCTGACCCTGACTTCTCCCCATAACCCTTAATTCCCCTGTCCACAAGAACTTTATCTAATGCCCGCTAGATAGAGAACCCGCCTCTACCACCTTCTGCGGCAAAGCGTTCCACAGACCAATGACTCTCTGGGTTAAAAAAAAATTCTCATCATTCTTAATTGACCAGGGATTCCTCCGGGGGCTGCAGTTTCCTCCCACCCTTCAAAACATACTGGGGTTGTAGGTCATTTGGATGTAATTGGGATCATGGGCAGGAAGGGCCTGTAATTATGCTGTATGTCTAAATTAAAATATTGCATTTATGGTAGCAAAAAGGCAACCAGGAGTTACTATTTGCAAAAAAGAAAATCAGGTGTCTATGCTGTTTAAGAGAGTACCCAATAACTGATTAGGTGTCTGAAGTGAACCTATCAGTGTCCATGTCGGCCGTGTGCTCTGTGCTCCCATTCTCACACTAATGGATTTCATAAATACTTGCTCTACTGTGGATTATCTGGGATATATACAGAGCCCTCCATAATGTTTGGGACAAAGACCCTTTTTTTCCCTTTATTTGACCCTGTGCTCCACAGTTTTAAATTTGTAATCAAACCATTCACCTGTCATTAAAGTGCTCATTCCAAATTCCCTTCCAGGTTATTTGTATAGATTTTGGTTTGACCATGTAGAACATAGAGCACTTTTTATACATAATCCCCTCATTTCAGGGCACCATAATGTTTGGGACATTTGGCTTCAGAGGTGTTTGTGAGGACTCAGGTATATTTAATTGCTTCCATGATGCAGGTATGAGAGAGCTAGGCTTGCTTCTAAGCTCTTGATCATCTTTGGAGTCTGTAGTTGCCATTTGGTAACATGAGGTCCAGGGTTGTACCAATGAAAGTCAAAGATGTCATTATGAGGGCTGAAAAACAAGAATAAAACAGTCAGAGACAAACTTTAGGATTATCAGAATGAACAGTTTGGAACATCATTAAGAAGAAAGGGTGTACAGGTGAGCTCAGTAATGGCGAAGGGACTGGTGTTCCAAGGAAGATCTCCACTGCTGATGACCAGAAGAATTCTCATCATAAGGAAAATCCCCAAATGTATGTCCAACAGATCAGAAACACTCTTCAGGAGACAAGTGTGAATATGTCAATGATGACTGTCTGCAGAAGACTTCATGAAGAGAAATACAGATGCTGTATATTATACACTCACCGAGGAAGCAATTAAACATGCCTGAGTCCTCACAAACACCTCTGGAGCCAAATGTCCCAAACATTATGGTGCCCTGAAATGAGGGGATTATGTATGAAAAGTGCTTTAATTTCTAAATGGTCAAACGAAAATGTATATAAATAGCCTTGAATAAAATCTGGATTGTGCACTTTAATTTGATGTAAATTGTTTGATTATGAATTTAAAACTGTGGAGCACAGGGGCAAAAAAAGGAAAGTGTCTTTGTCCCAAACATTATGGATGATCCTGTAGGTGATGTTTCTGTCTCTGAACTCATCTGTAACGACTGAAGACAACATCGCAATGGCTGTGTCACCCCTCACTCATTCAGGCCAAGAGATGTTTCAAGCCAAGCCTTTCCATCCTTCCCCTGTGAGTCTCAGCGATCCACCACTGCCTCTCCCTGCATAGAACCTTCCCCCCCACCAACACCCCCATCCAAAACCTTTCAGTTCTTTTGTCACTGGCCAGAAATAAAGCTTTCCCACTGAAATCCATAGCACACTACAGCACAGAAATGGGCCCTTCAGCCCATCATGTCAATTCTGCCTTGTCCCATTGACCTTCACCTACACCTTCCATACCCCTCCCAACCAGACACCTATCCACATTTTTCTTAAATATCAAAATCAACTCTGCATTCACTACTTCATCTGGCAGTTCATTCCCCACTCTCCCCACTATCTGAGTGAAGAAGTTCGCCCCCCCTAATATTCCCTTTAAATAAACCTTAGGTATATTGGAAGCTAAAATGAAACTCACCTCCATAGTCTGCCCAGCTCCCATTAAGATGAAAATCTGAATCTTTTGGAAGCAAGGAGAAGCAGTTCCATTTCTGGAGTCTTTTCATTTCCTGCAAATGTATTTGAGTTGGAAAGGTGCAGGACAGAGGGAATGCTACCCTGACAGAAACATGTTGAGTAACTGCCCTGTGCCCCATCTGGTACGGACAGAAAAGAAACCATGACACTGATGTTAAGAAGGTTTTCCCTGCCTCCTTGCCATTTGTCTTCAAACCCAAACTAATAAGAGCAGCTACATCTCCATGCAATCTCTTCCTGCTTGTGAAGGAGGATTGGCTGCACTAAGATGGCTCCAACTTAAGAGGGTCAATTGGAGAGGAGTCACGTGATGGAGTAGTGGCCGGACGGTGAACTCCAGCCCTCTCCAGAAAAGTCGGAAAAAACAAAGGAAAACACAAAGGCACAGAAATAAAAATTAAAGAAAAGTGAGTATAAAGGTGGAAAGAAGATGGCGAAGAAAAAAGAAAAATCGAAATCAACGGTAAGAAGAGAGGAAGAGAAGACAACAGAAGAAGAAGGAGAAGGCCTTACCTGTTCGAAGAGGCCCGCGGTGGAGAGAGAAACCCGCTCCCTCAGGTCGGTAGAAAGTGGACTACAAAAATGGCTCGCTGAGCCGAGTAAAGGTGCGCAACCGCGCATGCGCATGCAAAAAAAACATACCGACGGGAGGGGTGACCAGCTGGGGAGTCGATCTCCACAGCCGGCAATGACAGCTGCAGAACACCTGCAGCAAGAGGAGAACATAGAAGACAACGAAAACAAGAAAGAAGAGAAGAAAAGGGCAACAAAGAAACAACAGATGGCCAACCCAGAGGAAGAAGAAGAGGAAGAGTACAGTGAAATAGAAGAAGAAGGGAAAGGCAAGATAAAGGATATACTTTCTCTTATTAAAGGATACATGGAGTCATTTAAAGAATGGCAAGCGCAAGAATTTAATGATTTAAGAAGAAGAATAAACAATACAGAAGAGAAAATGAATAAAATAGATATGACCTTAACAGAAATGGGAAAGAGAATGGACAAGATGGAAGAGCGGGAAGCAGCAGTAGAAATGGAGGTAGAGGACTTAAAAAAGAAATTAGAGGAATCTAATAAAAAAGTTATAGAGACACAAGAACTGTTAGCTCAGAAAATAGATATAATGGAAAATTATAACAGAAGAAATAACATAAAGATAGTGGGCCTTAAGGAAGATGAAGAAGGCAAGAATATGAGGGAGTTTATAAAAGATTGGATCCCTAGGATCCTAGGATGTCCAGAACTACAGCAAGAAATGGAAATAGAAAGGGCACGTAGAGCATTGGCCTTTAAACCACAACCACAACAAAAACCAAGATCTATTTTAGTAAAATTCCTAAGATATACTACAAGAGAAAAGGTACTGGAGAAGACAATGGAAAATGTAAGAGAGGGCAACAAGCCACTGGAGTACAAAGGGCAAAAAATCTTCATTTATCCAGATATAAGTTTTGAACTCCTAAAGAAGAGAAAGGAGTTCAATACACCAAAGGCGATTTTATGGAAGAAAGGATATAAATTTATACTAAAGCATCCAGCGGTATTGAAAATATTTATTCCAGGACAACAAAACAGACTATTCTCGGATCCAGAGGAAGCACGAAAATTTGCAGAACAATTACAAAATAGACTGAGAGATGAAGACGTGTAACGAGAGTACAAAAGACTGAGAACTAAAAAGACACATAAGTTTTGAACTCCTGAAGAAGAGAAAGGAGTTCAATACATCGAAAATGATCTTATGGAAAAAAAAACTATTCTCGGATCCAGAGGAAGCAAGGAAATTTGCAGAACAACTACAAAACAACCAGAGAGATGAAGATATGTAATAAGAGTAAAAATGACCACGATTTATATGTATGTGGGTAAAGAGGTATATGTGTGTATATGTATAATGTGCATACATGAATGTATCCGTATTTAGAGGAAAATATAGATAGTATAGACAAGAATTAATAAGGAAAGGAAATGGAATAGAGGGAATAAGGAGGGAACTAAAAGAGTGACCTTTGTTAAATATGAAAATTGAAATCTTTTCTGGGGGGGGCTGGGTGGGGAGGAGTTGCGGTCACTGCAAAATCAGCTGACGCTTGCGAGTGAATTCGCAAATCCAAATGGAGAGGGGAGATGTGGTTGTCCGACAAGGGATAAATGACAACTCAGGAGGGGAAGGGGAGATTGGGGATAAAGAAGTTTTAAATAGGAGAATAAGGAAAATGTTTGATGTTTTAGGAATGTTGTCTTATAAAGGGTTTAAAACAAGAAAACAGAAATGCATAAGAAGGAAAGGTAATGATGGAGAAACGGAAAGGGAAGATAAACAAAGTATAAAATGGCTACGTTGAACTATATGACTTTAAATATTAATGGAATACATAACCAAATTAAAAGGAAGAAACTGCTAAATGTACTGAAAAAAGAAAAAATTGATATAGCATTTGTGCAAGAAACACATTTAACTGAATTGGAGCACAAGAAATTGAAGAGAGATTGGGTAGGACACGTAACAGCAGCATCGTATAATTCAAAAGCAAGAGGAGTAGCTATATTAATTAGTAAAAATGTGACATTTAAAATAGAAGAGGAAATAATAGATCCAGCAGGGAGATATGTAATGATAAAATGTCGGATATATTTGGAGTTTTGGAATCTACTCAATGTATATTCACCTAACGAAGAAGATCAAAAGTTTATGCAAGATATCTTTTTGAAGGTAGCAGATACGCAAGGGAACATATTAATAGGAGATGAATTCAACCTGAATTTGGATTCAAATATGGAGAAAACTGGGAAAAAAATTAACAGAAAGAACAAAGTAACCAAATTTATAATTAAATCGATGGAAGAAATGCAACTTTTGGATATATGGAGGAAACAACACCCAAAGGAAAAGGAATATTCGTATTACTCGGCTAGACATAAAACATACTCAAGAATAGACCTATTTTTGTTATCAGCTCGTATGCAAGATAGAGTAAGAAAAACAGAATATAAAGCTAGAATACTATCGGAGCATTCACCCTTAATATTGACAGTAAAGCTAGAGGACATCCCTCCAAGAATGTATAGATGGAGATTAAACCCCATGTTACTTAAAAGGCAGGATTTTAGAGAATTTATTAAAAAACAAATAAAAATGTATTTTGAAATAAATACGGAATCAGTGGAAGATAAGTTTATACTATGGGATGCAATGAAAGCATTCATTAGAGGGAAAATAATAAGTTATGTAACCAAGATGAAGAAGGACTATAATCAGGAAACAGAGCAGTTGGAAAGGGAAATAGTAAATATTGAAAAAGAATTAGCAATGAAGGAAGATACAACTAAAACAAGAGAATTGGCGGATAAAAAAATAAAATATGAAACACTACAAACATATAAGGTGGAGAAGAATATAATGAAGACACAACAGAAAAATTATGAACTAGGGGAAAAAACGCACAAAATCCTAGCATGGCAGCTTAAGACAGAACAAGCTAAGAAAATGGTATTGGCATCAAGGAAAAAAGACAAACAAATTACATATAATCCAAAAGAAATTAAGGAAAACTTTAGAGAATTCTATGAACAATTATACCGAACTGAAAACGAAGGGAAAGAAGGGAAAATAGATGAATTTCTGACTAAAATTGAACTACCAAAACTACAAATAGAGGAACAAAATAAATTAACAGAGCCATTTGGAATAGTAGAAATAGAAGAAATAATAAAAAAATTACCAAATAATAAGACACCAGGAGAGGATGGATTCCCAATAGAATTCTACAAAACATTTAAAGACTTATTAATTCCGCCCCTCCTGGAAGTAATCAACCAGATTGATAAAACACAAAGCTTACCAGATTCATGTAAAACAGCAATAATTACAGTAATACCAAAGACAGGGAAAGATCCACTCACACCAGCGTCATATAGACCAATATCTTTACTTAACACAGATTATAAGATAATAGCTAAACTATTAGCAAACAGATTAGCAGAGTATGTACCGAAAATGGTAAATTTAGACCAAACTGGATTTATCAAAAAAAGATGCACAACAGACAATATTTGTAAATTTATTAACTTAATTCATGCAGTAGAAGGGAATAAAGCACCTACAGTAGCAGTTGCTTTAGACGCAGAGAAGGCCTTTGACAGAGTAGAATGGAATTATTTGTTCAAAGTATTGCAAAAATTCAGTTTACCGGAGAAGTATATTAATTGGATTAAAGCATTATATAAGGGACCGTTAGCGAAAGTGACAGTAAATGGACATGTATCAAAGCAATTTAACTTAAGCAGGTCAACACGGCAGGGATGCCCACTATCACCTTTATTGTTTGCGTTAGCTATAGAACCACTAGCAGAATTGATAAGAACAGATAATAATATAAAAGGAATAAAAATAAAAGACAAGGAATATAAAATCAGTTTATTTGCGGATGATGTTATAGTGTACTTAACAGAACCAGAACTATCAATAAAAGAATTATATAAGAAATTGAAGGAACATGGAGAAGTGTCGGGTTACAAGATCAACGTAAATAAAAGTGAAGCAATGCCTATGAATAATGCGGATTTCTCAAAATTTAAGAAGGAATCACCATTTAGATGGCAAATGCAAGCAATAAGATACCTAGGTGTACAAATAAACAAAAATCTCGGCCAACTATATAAACTCAATTATTATCCACTAATGAAAAAATTACAGGACGATTTAGAGCATTGGAAAGATTTACCACTAACACTAATAGGAAGGATAAACTGTATTAAAATGAACATTTTTTCAAGGATATTATACTTATTTCAGGCATTGCCAATACAACTGACAGAGAAATTCTTCAAGGAGTTAAAGAAAATAATAAGGAAATTTTTATGGAGAGGGGGGAAACCGAGGATAGCACTAGATAAATTAACAGAATGGTATAAACAAGGAGGCTTACAACTGCCAAACTTTAAAAATTATTATAGAGCCGCACAATTAAGATACCTATCAGATTTTTATCAAACAAGGGAAAAGCCAGATTGGACGAGATTAGAATTAGATAAAATAGGGGAAAAGATACCTGAACACATATTATATAAATGGGATGAAAAATTGGTACAACATAGAAGTTCTCCAGTATTACATCATCTCCTCAATATTTGGAAGAAGATTCATGTAGAAAGAAATAAAACAAATTATCAATTACCAAAACTAATATTGACGCAAAACAAGTTACTCCCTTTTACAATAGATAACCTTTCCTGTAGAGAATGGGGAAAAAAAGGGATTAAAAGAATAGAAAATTGTTTTTCAGGAAATAGATTCTTATCCTTTGAACAAATGAAAGATAAGTACAATATAACTGGAGATACAGCGCTGGCATATTACCAATTGAGATCCTACTTGAAGGATAAATTAGGAAGCAGTTTGAGTTTGCCAGAGGGAAGTAACCTTGAATATGTGATTACAGATACAATGTTAATCAAAAGATTTATAACAAATATGTATATTAAACTGCAAGAAAAGGAGAATGAGGAAACAAATGGTAAAACTAAACAAAAATGGGAACAAGATTTAAATATAAAGATAAAAAAGGAAACATGGGAGAAGTTATGCTCCGGAACGATGAGAAATACAATAAATACGAGGTTGCGTATGATTCAATATAACTGGATACACAGGCTATACATTACACCTCAAAAGTTAAATAAATGGGACCCAACAGTATCTGATCGATGTTTTCGATGTAAAAAAGAAATGGGAACAACAATTCATGCAATCTGGACATGTGAGAAAGTAAAAAAATTTTGGGAAGATCTAAATCAGATATTAAATAAAATAACAGAAAACAATATACCAAAGAATCCAGAGATCTTCCTCCTAAGTAACATAAAAAACAAAGAATTTGGAATTGATTTGGAGGATGCACAAAAAAGATTTGTTAAGATAGCTCTAGCCGTAGCAAAAAAATGTATTATGTCAACCTGGAAATTGGAAGATAATTTGAAAATACAACAATGGTATATAGAAATGAATAAATGTATTCCATTAGAAAAAATAACATATAGTTTAAGAAATAATATTGAAATATTCGAACAAATATGGGAGCCTTACATTAAATACAATAGCGAAAACCTACCGGGGACAATCATTACCTAAGTTAACGGAAGGAAAAGGAAATGAAAAGAATGGACTCAGTAGAATTTCTGGTGTATTTTTATTGAATGACAACATTGTCTGACTGGTTTAATGTATCCTAGATTGTATACCTTAAATGGACGGGAGGGGGGAGGTAGGGAGGGTGGGATGGGAGGAGGGGGGGGCGGAAGAAAATGGCACTGTATATGTGTGAAAAGGAAAAAGTGTGTACCATGGTTAATGTGATTTATGGTGTGAAAAATAAAAAAATTTTTACAAAAAAGAGGGCCAATTGGTCGCTGATGGATGCAAGTTCGTTCTTTCTATTAGCTGCCAAGCCTCGCAAAGGTTCAAAGGATAGTAAACAAGCACATTTCTTTTCATTCTACAAATGTACAGTATTTCAGACACTATTTCTGGATCCCTGCTCCAATTTGAAGCCATTCTGTTTCTAGAAAGGTGCCCCTTATATGGAACTATGTTCTCTTTCTGCAGAAGGTATTCAACTTTAGCAGCAATATTCTATTTCTACTTCAGAAGCTGTATCCTATTTCTGCACTCGAGTTCTATTTTGGGAGAATATTTTGCAGAAATGCCCCATGTTGCAAGAGGTTTTGTACGCTGGGAAGTTGCCTGCATTGGGGATGAGCTGCTGTATTGAAGGGAATCGGAATTTTGGGGAAGTGGGCTACATTTTGGAAGAATTACTTTTTTGGGGGGGAAAATCATCTCATTTTTTACCAGAGCATTTTTTAAGATAGAATTGCTTGCTTATTGGGAGCGGTATGTTCGTGATTGTCATCATTTCTGGGCAGGCGATTTTGGTTTGGGAGTTGTACCCCTGTTCTCTGTTTTAGAAGAGGGGAAGGTGCAGCCTCTATTTCCATAGCTGCCTCTTTCAGAACCTCGTGATCCTGGTGATCAGGCCCGAAGGTTTATCACTTTCGGTTCCACTGGTAATTACTAGTGTGAATTTCCTTTAGCTTTGTATTCCCTTTGAACCTGTTATTCCTTAGATTACAAAATAGATCTCTTCTTTCACGAACATAAAATCTTTGTTTTAATTCTGTAATTTTTATATTTGCCTGTATAATTAATCTTGTCTCAGCCTGTAAGGGCCCACATTAATTCTATTTTTTTATATATTGAAAGACTTTTACAGTCTTTTTTTTCTTTCTTTTTTCTATATACTGTTCGCCCTTGGTTCTCTTTTCCGGAGGTCTGAACTTGCCTCAGTCCTCAGGGTAACTGTTCTTTTTGGCAAAATTATTAACCTTTTTCTTTGCCAAGTATTACATTTAAACTCCTTTCATTAGGCCAAGGCTTGAACACGTCTTGATGGAGGCTTCCAACTCAAAACGTCAAACTTTTTTTTTCCTGCGTGACCTGCTGACTTCCTCTCCCAGGTTGTTCTTTGCTCCAGATTCCAGCATCAGTGTTTCCTCTGAACACTCCCATTGTTACTTAAAGAGATATTTATTTCTTGTAAATTATTTATTTATTCTTCAATGTCAGCCATTGCTTGTGCTAACAGCTTCTCATTTGCCACAGCTAAATCTTACTAGTTCATGTCATTCAGATTTGTGGCCCTTCCCTTCCTTCCCATCTTTATATAAAAATCTATCATTTTGAGGCCACTTTTCCTGAAAGGTTCCTGCAGCCCTAAGTTATTAATTTGCGCTGTCACTTTGCACAAAACCATGTCTAATGTTTCCTTGTTGATTCTTCAGCATATTGATCAAGAAAACTCTCATTATAGACTTGAAGTTATCCTCAATACTCTTGCTCCTAATTGTTCCCCCAATCTGTGTGTAGATTGAAGCCAGGTTTAATTATTGCATTAATAATGGAACTGGGAGTTACCAACAGAGTCTCTCAAATTTTTAAACCAACGTGTTGTAAGTATGGGCTCTATATTTTACAAAAAAATTGATACTTATTATGTAAATTATGTTATTTTCTCGTGGAATACAAGAGCGCAACTCAGCGTGTCACCTCTCCATCCCTAAATCCATATCTGATTTCCAAGTCATGGCTAAGCACTTCCTAGAAATAGCTAAATCCAATCATAAAAATTCAATTTGATATATTGTTCATCTTAATTTAGGTCTAACCACTTTAATATTACCCAACAAAAATAACATTAACTCCTAATATTTTCTCCAAAAATTTTCCTACCTCTAACCAAAATGGTTTTACTCTTGGACACACCCTTATTACACGCAACTCAAATTTCCTGATTTATACGCTGGAGTGGGGGCCAATAGACAACAATAGATTTTACCCCTTGCTGTTTCTTAGCTCCACCCAAATTTTCTAAGTTAAGATCCTCTATATTCATCTCTATCCAATTCCCTTTGACCTCATCACTCATTTCTAAAAATTAGCAATTGGGCAATTTCTAAAAATTAGGAACTTCATTCCCAACCTTGATCATTCTGCAAACTCATGTCCACAACCCATCCATTTTATCTATTCTGTTTCTAATTTAGATAAACAGTCTTCAGTTTTATCTTGGGTTCACTTTTCCTGCTTTCATGACTTAAATTGAAGATATGCCCCTCGCAAACATTTTCCACCCCACATGAACTTCCTACTTAATTTTCTGTTTATCCCCTCGCCAGAACACTCCTCTCCTTCCCCTCACAATTTAGTTCTCAACCTTTTTCTTTCCACTCACATCCCACTTTAAGCAATCCCTGTGCCATCGGTGCTCTGTGATTAGTAAGGGGTTGCTTAAGGTGGGATGTGAGTGGGAAGGGACGGTTGAGAATCTCTGCTCTAGACCCAATTGTTACTGAAATATTTGGCTCGAGAAAAATTGTCATTGACCCATTTCCTTTGGAGTTCTAAAATGGTGCACATAACGAGTCAATGAGGGACGATTAAAACAGTGATTTTCAAACTTTTTCTTTCCACCCACATCCCACTTTAAGTAATTCCTTACTAATCACAGAGCACCGATGGCATAGGGATTACTTAAAGTGGGATGTGAGTGGAAAGAAAAAGGTTGAGAACCACTGGACTGTATCAGGTGACAATGGACCAGCTGGATTTTAACTGTGATATAAATAATGTCTCCACCCTGTGCCACTGCCTAGTGTTTACATTTCTACTGACAGCTGGTTTACAGAGAAATGAAATATGTAGCTGTTCATAAGGCATTTATATTGATATTTAAATGAACTAGTGAATAAAAATGAAGGAACATATTATATATCAGAAGCACCCCACCTGTTTCAACTGCTATGTAGGAGAACAGGTTATGATGAAGAGTTCAGTGCAATAACCCTTGTTCCACATCTGCACAGTTCTGGGAAAAACAGCGTGTTCTCTTAAACAGGACTGGCAATGTATTCCTCATTCACAGCACAGTTGCAAGGTGTGGCCTCGGACTCACAAGAATAAGGTTCACTCACTGGCTGTTGCATTTCTTCTTCTTAATCTGTTGGACAATGTGGAGATTAAGGAAGCAGAAGTGTTGGATCTTCTTAAAAACATCTAGATTGATAAGTTCGTGGGGCCGGATGCGATATACCCCAGGCTGCTGCTGTGGGAAGTGAGGGAAGAGAGAGTTGGGGCAGTAGTGATGATCTTTGAATCCCCTTTGGCCACAGGGGAGGTGCCAGAGGATTGGAGAATGGCAAATGTCGTCCCCTTGTTTAAAAAAGGGTAATAGGGAGAATCCTGGGAATTGTAGATCCCTATCAAGTCTCCTCTCAAACTAATGGAGAGGATTCATAGGATAGGATCTATGAGCATTTGGAGAAGTCCAGTCTACTCAAGGATAGTCAACAGGGCTTTGTGAAGGGAAGGTCGTGCCTCACATCTAACTGAGCTTTTTGAGGAGGTAACAAAAGAAATTGATGAGGGCAGGGCAGTAGATGTGGTCAACATGGATTTTAGCAAGGCATTTGACAATGTTCCCCATGGGAGATTCATCCAGAAAGTCATAAGATATGGGATCAGTGGAACTGTGTTGTAGGAAGAAAGCAGAGAGTAGTAGTGGAAGGAAAGTATACTGCCTGGAGGTCGGTGACTAGTGAAGGGGCCGCAAGGATCTGTTCAGGGACCCCTGCTCTTAGTGATTTTCATAAATGACCTGGATGAAGAGGCGGAAGGAAGGGTCAGTAAGTTTGCAAATGACATGATGATTGGAGGATATTGTGGATGGAGCTGAAGGTTGCTGAAGGTTACAAGAGGATATAGACAGGATGCAGTCAGGTGGAAAAGTGACAGATGAAGTTTAATCAGGGTAAGTGTGAGATAATGCATTTTGGAAGGACAAACCAGAAGGTTGAGTGCAGGGTTAATAGTCAATTACTTAACAGTGTGGATGATCAGAGGGACCTTGGGGTTCAAATCCATACATCCCTCAAGGTTGCCGCACAGGTTGATAGGATAGTAAAAAGGCCTATGGGATGTTGGGCTTCTTTAATAGGGGATTGAGTTCAAGAGTAGAGAGGTCATGTTGCAACTCTACAAATCTTTGGTAAGACCACACAGTGTATAGTGTTCAGTTCTGGTCACCTCATTATAGGAAGGATGTGGAAGCTATGGAGAGGGTACAGAGGAGATTTATCAGGAAGTTTCCTGGATTGGGAAACAAGACTTATGAGGCAAGGTTAGCAGAGTTGGGACTTTTCTCTTTGGAGCATAGAAGGATGAGAGGAGACTTGATAGGGATCTACAAGATTATGAGAGGCATTCATAAGATGGACAGCCAGCACCTGTTTCCCAGGGCAGGATCAGCAAACACCAGAGGACATATGTATGTAAAAAGTGAAGGGAGGGAAGTTTAGGGGCGACGTCAGGGGTAATTTTTTTTTACAGAGGATTGTGGGGGCCTGGAATGTCTTGCCAGGGATGGAGGTGGAGGTTGAAACATTGGGGTGTTGAAGAGACCCCTGGACAAATGCATGGATGAAAGAAAAATAGAGGGTTATGGGGTAAAGTGGGTTTAGTACATTTTTTTTAGAAGAGACCTATGGGTCAGCACAACTTCAAAGGCTGAAGGGCCTGTACAGTGCTGTATTGTACTGTCTTCAAACAATAGAGGAAGCTTCACATGGCCTTTAGTGTCATAGACACACAGAGTGTGGAAACAGGTCCTTCAGTTCAACTTATCGACATTGACCAAAGTGTTCCACCCACATGAGGCATTTGGCCCGTATTCTTCTCGACCCATTCTAGCCATGCATCTGTCCAAATGAATCTTAAACTTTGCAATAGGACCTGCCTCAATTCCCCATCTCTGATAATCCAACTTGGATATTTAAAAGTATACACTTTGTATCCTCTAAAATTAATATCTCGTTCAGAAGCTGCAAAGAAATTCCTTGTCTATACTTATTATTTTTATGATCTTTACTGCAGATTTATTTCTGGGGCATGTGTTTGGAAGGGATTTATCCAAACATCAAATATGAAACGGTTCCTGGTGAAAGCATATCCTGTCCTTGGTCACACGGAACATCTCACAAAGGTATGAACCATACAGACTGATACAGTTAGGAGCATGTCCAATGTATGGCTTGATGGTTCATGGCACTTCTGTTTTGTGTAACAGAGCTGGTTTCAATAATTTGATGAATCAAAATGACCTTGCGAGAAATGTCCTCCTTGCAGCTGGATCTCAGTCCATTTTACACTCTCCTTCTCTATTCTACCTATTTTCCAGGGAAGACTGTTCTAGAACAAGAAGGCAGAGTTTAAGGTGAGAGGGGAGAGATTAAAGAGGTACCTTTCCACTCAGAGGGTGATGCATATCTGGAATGAACTGCCAGAAGAAGTTATGGAAGTGGGTACAGTTGCAATGTTCAGAAGACATTTGGGTAGATATATATGGACAGGAAGGGCTTATGGAAGAATATGGAAAACGGGATTAGTGTAGCATTCCAGCTCATCAGTATGGACGAGTGTGGTCCACAGAGCCTGTCCTGGGCTCCTGGACTATGCAATTAATGGAGAAAACTCTGCAATCCCTATTTCTGAACAAAATAATTGCATTGGTTATTGACTGCTCTGTTACTAGAGCCGACATTCTGAAAATCTCAGTTGCATCTGTGTGACCGCACTGATCTTGACTCCTGTTCGCAAACAAGCAAAATCGTGGTTTATTTCAGTCAGCCAATTTACGGTGAGACTGGTAGGTAAGTGTATCCCGTGATCTCAACAGCCTACAGTGGTCACGTTGGGGCATCAGAGGCTTCGACTTTTGACCCTATCACTACCCTGTAGTTATTGACCTCTCTCGAAATGTTTTGATTAGGTGTTATCGACTATCATAACTGTAAGGAGGTGTGTTCTCCCTGAAACAATCTGGGATTCTGTGGACGCGTTGGAACCTTCAAAGGCAAAGGTAATATTCCACTTGAAAACCTCTACATCTAACTCTGTTGACAAGCATTGGATGTATTTTGGCGAACAGGTGCATTAATCCTTGTAACTTAAACCATGGAGCTGACCTGAAGGGTCACAGCCCATGAAAGGAAGAGATTGGACCCATCGGGCTCATGCTAGCTCTTTGGGAGAATGTCTACTGAATTTGCTTCAACCACTCTTTTGGTCAGTTACTCCTGATTACAACAAATGTCACTCTGGTTTTAAGGCAATGCTGTCCTGCTCCTTATCCAATCCAGACCAAGCATAATCACACTTGCAGCTGATCGGCAAAGCACTGGAAATCTGAAACATAAGTTAAAAATGTTGGCAGTGTTCAGTAGGTCAATGTGGTGCGCTGTTAGCCAGAATCAGACACACATAAGATAATCCACAAAGACTTCCACAAACCTCACGGTAGTGGACGAGTACTCACGCTTCCCTTTCACTATCCCTTGCCCAGACCCCTCCATGGCCACCGTCATCAGGGCCTTGGGGCAGATCTTCACTATGTTTGGCTACCCCACTTTCATCCACAGTGACCAGGGGTCTAGTTTCGTGAATGACGAGCTGCACCAGTACCTGACGTCGAGGGACATCGCGACTAGCCGCATGACGAGTTATAACCCGAGAGGCAATGGGCAAGTGGAACGCGAAAACGGGGTGGTCTGGAAGGCAGTCCTCCTGGCTCTCGTCAAAAGGGAGGGCAATTGAGTACTGGCAGGACACCCTGCCCAAGGCGCTCCATGCCATTCGGTCACTGGTTTGTGGAAGGCAGGGGCCCTTTGAAGTCCATGCCGAGACACTCGAAGGGCAGAGTGGCCTTTAAGATATGGGCCTGGGGTGGGCGGAAGAAATGGGGTTTACACTCTGCACAGACCTGGCAGGCCTCGGTCATGTCCCTGACATCCCTGATGGTATACGGCAGGTTCCGGGACTTAATGAAGTGGTACAACCTGGTGACACCCGGATGGCAGAGGGACTCGTGCAATGCCTTTAGCCTGTTGTCGTGCATAAGCGTGCAGGTCCGAGAGAGGGCATCGGGGGAGTCGTTAAACTTCCCAGGGCGGTACTGGATGTCGTAGCTGTAGGTTGCCAGTTCGACTCTCCAGCGCAGGATCTTGTCGTTCTTGATCATGCTCTTGTGGGTAGTGTTAAACATGAACGCCACAGCCTGCTGGTCCGTGAGGAGGGTGAATCGTCTGCCAGTCAGGTAGTGGCGCCAGTGGCGGACTGCTTCTGCAATTGCCTGGGCCTCCTTTTTAATGGTGGAATGCCCTAGCTTGGAACCGTGGAGGGTCCTAGAGAAGAAAGCTACGGGGCGACCCCCCCCTTGGTTGAGGGTAGCGGCGAGGGCGACATCGGAGGCTTCGCTCTCCACCCGGAAGGGGGAGTCCTCATCCACAGCCTGGATCGTGGCATCCGCAATGTCCTGCCTGATGCAGATGAAGGCTGCCTGCGCCTCGGGTGGGAGGGGAAATGTTGTAGCTTGGACCAGTGGGCGGACCTTGTCCAAGAAGCAAGGGACCTACTGCAAGTAATAGGAGAATAGGCCAAGGCACCTGCGGAGGGCTTTTAGTGTGGGGGGGGAGAGGTAGCTCCATTAATGGGCGATTCCTTTCTGAATCTGGGCCAACGACCCCATGGGCCACAATATACCCCGGGATGGCAAGGCGGGTGGTGCTAAACACACACTTCTCCTTGTTGTAAGTGAGATTCAGTTCCCCGGCCGTCTGGAGGAATTTTTCCAGGTTAACATCATGATCCTGCTGGTCACAGCCGCAGATAGTGACATTATCCAGATATGGGAATGTCGCCTTCAGCTTGTGCCAGTCTACCATGCGATCCATCTCCCGCTGGAAGACAGAGACCCCGTTCATGACCCCAAAGGGAACTCGGCGGAACTGGTACAGGCGCCCGTCTGCCTCGAAGGCAGTGTAGGGCTTGTCCTTCAGGTGGATGGTCCTTCAGATTTAGTGATACGCTGACTTCAGGTCAATCGTGGAGAAAACCCATTAGCAGGCTATCTCGTTAACCATGTCAGCGATCCTAGGCAGGGGGTAGGCATCCAGTTGGGTGTACCGGTTAATAGTCTGGCTGTAATCCACGACCATCCTCGGCTTACTTCCCCCTTTGACCACCAGGACTTGGGCTCTCCAAGGGCTGTTACTGGGCTCTTTGACACCTTCCGCCAGGAGTCGCTGCACCTCTGCTTTGATGAAGTCTCTGTCTGTGGCACAATAGCGCCTACTTCTGGCGGCAATCGGCTTGCAGCCTAGTGTAAGATGTGGGAAGAGCGCTGGTGGGGTGATGCATAGTGTACAGAGGTCGCAGGTTGACCGGGCCTGGTAGGTTGGCGTGCTGTGTAACTTGAGTGGAGGTTGGGGCCCCCCCCCCCCCCCCGAAGGCAAAGGTGACACTCTGCAGGTAGCACTGGAAATCTAGGCCTAGGAGGACTGGGGCACAGAGTTTGGGCATGACCAGGAGCCTGAACCCCGTGTAAGTTTCCCCTCCCACAGATATATCGGCCGAGCATTGCCCGAGGGTACCAACAGTCTTATCCTTGGCGGCGAGGGCGATCGAAAAGATGGTGAGGTGGACTTTTAATCTCAGGGAGTGAGCCACGCTCGGGTGAATGAAGCTCTCGGTGCTGCCACTGTCGAACAGGCATTTTGTTACCTGCCCATTGACTTGCACGTCCATCATAGAGTGTCTGTGATAGTACAGGTCTATCACCAATGTACATAGTGTATATAGTTACTGTATCTAGACTGTGCTTACAGCGATTGGCTGAGAGCTAAGCCACTCCTATTGTCTGGGCCTTAAAGGGTTGTGTCCCTAGCCAGGTCGGATCATTCCGGACTGGTCGGCCACCTGTGAAGAGCTCCGGTCTTTTGCTAATAAAATTGTAGAGCTCGTCGAAAGAACCAAAGACTTGTTGATCCAAACCAAGGCTTTAACCCCCCAACTCCTTCTCCAGGCCCCGTGCCGCAACAGAAGGACCAACAGCACCCCAATGACCTGGGCCACCCTGCCGACAAAACGACTGGGGAATTGAGCGACGGAGCAGTCGCACCCGACGAGCCCACTGGCAACACCACTCCAGTGACCCCAATCCCAGCATCACGGCGGTTACGCCGGATGGTCAGACCCCCTGACCGCTACAGTCCTTGACCTACCCCTTCCTTTCATTCTCTCCCTCGTTTTTGTTTTATTTCCAGGGTCAATTCTCCAAGAAGGGATGAATGTGATAGTACAGGTCTATCACCAATGTACATAGTGTATATAGTTACTGTATCTAGACTGTGCTTACAGCGATTGGCTGAGAGCTAAGCCACTCCTATTGTCTGGGCCTTAAAGGGTTGTGCCCCTAGCCAGGTCGGATCATTCCGGACTGGTCGGCCACCTGTGAAGAGCTCCGGTCTTTTGCTAATAAAATTGTAGAGCTCGTCGAAAGAACCAAAGACTTGTTGATCCAAACCAAGGCTTTAACCCCCCAACTCCTTCTCCAGGCCCCGTGCCGCAACAGAAGGACCAACAGCACCCCAATGACCTGGGCCACCCTGCCGACAAAACGACTGGGGAATTGAGCGACGGAGCAGTCGCACCCGACGAGCCCGCTGGCAACACCACTCCAGTGACCCCAATCCCGGCATCACGGCGGTTACGCCGGATGGTCAGACCCCCTGACCGCTACAGTCCTTGACCTACCCCTTCCTTTCATTCTCTCCCTCGTTTTTGTTTTATTTCCAGGGTCAATTCTCCAAGAAGGGATGAATGTGATAGTACAGGTCTATCACCAATGTACATAGTGTATATAGTTACTGTATCTAGACTGTGCTTACAGCGATTGGCTGAGAGCTAAGCCACTCCTATTGTCTGGGCCTTAAAGGGTTGTGTCCCTAGCCAGGTCGGATCATTCCGGACTGGTCGGCCACCTGTGAAGAGCTCCGGTCTTTTGCTAATAAAAGCCTTGGTTTGGATCAACAAGTCTTTGGTTCTTTCGACGAGCTCTACAGTGTCCAATGTCGTGAGGGATGTGCCTGGTTAGAGTAGAGCCAGGCTGGCTGTAGCAGCAGCAACTCTGAGTGAGGCCTCGGGAGGCCGGCGCAGGCTTATATCCCGGAGGGTGATTGGCACCTGACCGGTTGGGGCTTGATCCATTCAGGCCAACTGATTGACACCTGGCCAGGTGTTGTCCTGTCCCCTTACACCCCTGCAGGTTGCCCCCTGCAGTAGGATTTTGAGAGAGAGAAGGAGAGAGAGAGAGTTGACTCTTTAGGTGAACAAATCCATGATCTTTTATCACAATCCCTGAAGGCAACATTATCTCTCAGCCTCTTACTGAAGACACAGTGATTCAGAACAGGATTAGATTAAGCCAGGGATAATTATGACAGCAATCAATGCACAGTCAGTGATGGTTACCGTGCAGACATTATAGAACAGGACACAATTAAAGTCATGAAAGCACAGCAGGATGAATCGCCACTGAGTGTCCCTGCGAACTTTGAGAGATTGGAAAGCCACAGCTTTATATCTCTTGTCCTTCACTTACTCCTCGCAGAATTACAAGGAACCAATTATTTGCTTAATTATAAATGACCCTTTTAAAATGAGAAATCAATTTCTACTGACCTCTAGACCATAATTACCAAGGCCAGATGCCAGCTCTCAAACCCCTCATAGCTACCCAAAGACGAAGACCCTACCAACCATCATCAGGATATCATGGACCCCACTGGTTCAGGGGATCTCCCCACACCACCTCCAACCTGATCCTTTGCTTTTCCTCTCAACTTGGTGTCGTCAATAAACTTAGATACACAACACATTATCGTACATTGTGAACAGTTGTGGGCCCAGCACCGACACCTGCAGGACACTGCTTATCACTGATTGCCAACTAGAAAAACACTCACGTATCCAAACATCTTGCTTTCTCTTGCTAAACCAATTCTCTATCTATACTAATACATCACCCACTCCATGCATCCTTGCCTTATGTAACACCTTATGGAAATCCAAGTAAACAACATCCACTTGATCCCCTCTATCCGTTGTGTTAATTATATCCTCAAAGAACTCCAGTACGTTTGACAAACAGGACCTACCTTTGCTGAATCCATTTCGCTCCAGATGCCTCACTATTTCTGCTTTAATCATAGCTTCAAGCATTTTTCCATCTCCAGATGTTAAACTAGCTGGCCTATAGTTCCCTGCCTTTTGTTTACATCTTTTTTTGAGCTGTGGCATCTTTCAATCTGCCGGAACCTGCCCAGATTCCAGAGAATTATCACCAAAGCCTCTCCTATAACCTGCCATTTAGTTCAGTATCCTGGGATGCATTCCATCAGGATCAGGGGGCTTATCTATCTTCAGGCTGACAAGTTTGATCAACGCTACCTCTTTAGTGATCACCTTGTATCCAGGTGCTCGCCTTCCATCACATCCGTAACCTCTGTCTTTGCCATTTTTGAGGAGGTTACCAGAAAAGATGATGTTGTCTCTATGGACTTTAGTAAGATCTTTGACAAGGTCATGCATTGGAGGTTGGTCAAGAAGTTAAATCGCTTTGTATACTGCATGTTGGAGTAAATTAGACACTGGCTTTTCAGGACCAAGCCAGGGAGTGGTGGGAGATAATTGCCTTGTGGCTAGCAGAGTGCCTCAATGATCGGTGCTGGGCCCATTGTTGTTTGTCATTTATATCAATGATCTGGATGAAAATGTGGTAAATTGGATCAGCAAATTACCAAATGACAGTAAGAGACTAGGGGTGTAGTGGAAAGTGAGCATAGTTTTCAGAGCTTGTAGTGGAATCTGGACCAACTGGGAAAATGGGCTGCAAAAAAGCAGGTGGAATTTAATGAGGACAAGATTGAGTTGTTGCCCTTTGGGAGGACAAACCAAAGTAGGACATACATGGTGAATGGTAGGTCGAGCATTGAGGAGTGCGGTAGAACAGAGGGATCTGGGAATACATCATTCCCAGAAAGTGGTGTCACAGGTGGGTCGGGTTGTAAAGAGAACTTCTGGCACATTGGCCTTCATAAATCAAAATACTGAGCACAGGAGCTGGGATGTATTATTGAAGATGTCTGAGGCCAAATTTGGAGTATTGTGTACAGTTTTGGTCACCTAACTACAGGAAAGATTTTAATAAGAAATTGGACATCATGATTAGCGGTTAGCACAACACTATTACAACACCAGCAGGAGTTTGAACATCCTCCCCGTGTCTGCGTGAGTTTCCTCTGGGTGCTCCACCTTTTTCCCATCTTTCTAAACATGCAGGATTTATAGGATAATTGGAGCGACATAGGCTTGTGGGCCGGAAGGGCCTTCTTACTGTGCTGTATGTCTAAATTGTTTTTAAAAAGAGTGCAGAGAAAATTTACAAGGATGCTGTCAGGATTTGAGGAGTTGAGTTGTAGGGAAAGGTTGAATAAATTGGGACTTTATTCCCTGGAGCGTAAGAGAATGAGGGGAGATTTGACAGAGGTGCACAGAATTTAGACAGGGTAAATGCAAACAGGCTTTTTCTGTTGAGGACAGGCGAGGCAACTAGATGTCAGGGTTTGCAGGTAAAAGATGAAATGTTAAAGCGGAACATGAGGGGGAACCTTCATTTAGAGGGTGGTGAGTGGATGGAACAACCTGCTAGAGGAGGAGGCAGATGTGGTTTTTATTTCCACATTTAAGAGAAATTTGGATAGGTACAAGGAAAGGAGGGCTATGGTTGGGGTGCAGGTCTATGGGACTAAGCAAAAAAGTCGTTTGTCACAGACTAGATGGACCAAAGGGTCTGTTTCTGTGTGTAGTGCTCTATGGCTCTTAGAAAGTGTCATCGAGAGGTGACAGGAGCAATCAGGTTACTGCCTTCACCAGGCCAAGCCTCCCTCCCCCCCCCCACCCCCCCAACTCCGTACAATAACAATCCTTAAATGTGCTGGAGAAACCCAGCAGATCACACCGCATCCATGGGAAGTGAAGGATAACTAACATTTCTGACCCTGACTCCACAATGTCGAGAGCATTGAATGCAGCCAATGAAGCTGGAGGTGGTCCATGTAAATCTTTGCTTTGTGTGGAAGGGCTATTTAGGTCCCTGGATGGTGGTGGGGGAGGAAGTGTAAGATCAGGTGTTGCAATTGCAGGGGAGAATGCCAGGGGTCCACAAGATCCACCCCCTATCCCTGCCAGGGATCTTCTGGGAATGGAGTACCCTATTCATAAAATATTGCCATCAAAATCAAGAATACTAACTCACAAAAAGATGTGGACACAGAGTCAACTGAAACTTTCACGATAGGTCAAGTATTTGTAGAATAAATGTACGAAAGGTTGTTGATCACAATTGATCAACTCTGAATATCCAAAATGGTCGGGACTGGGCCTAATCCGGATAAACGATATTTTCGAAGAACTGGTCATTTTTTAAAAACAGCCCAGTACCAATTCACTGGTATCAGGGTTTAAACAACAACAAACAACAAGGGAAGGTTTTTTAATCATTAAAATAATGTTTAATTCTCACCAAAAAACAACCTGAAGAGAATAAGATAAATACAACACCAAAAACTCAAAATTCTACTCAGGGGTTTTTCCAAAATTCTTTCAACCTGCGACATCAGTTCGGCTACGAAAAAATTTTCGGACAACTGAGGATCTCCAATTGTTTCCGATATCCTCATTTAGCCGAGAATTTTTTTGGAGGCGAAATGACATCATTTCGGCTTTGAAATTGTTCAGATAAATGAGGATTTCTGATTTTTCTGAAATCCTCAACTACCCGAAAACGTTTTCGGAGCTGAACAGACGTCACTTCTGGGTCCAAAAAATTTTGGATAGCTGAGGATTTTGGATAATGCAATTTTGGATAATCGGAGTTGTACTGATTAGCTGGGTGGAGTGGCCTATTGCTGTTGTCATGTAATTGTTGATTTATTATAGGCGCTGTTTTGGCCTAATATGTTGGGATAATAAATACAGAGCAGGCCTGGTTATTCTTTTTTAATAACAGTATATCTGTGTTAGCTGTTGAATCTGTCATCGTGACTGTATTATTCTGCAGGAAGTGTGCATCATTCGCTTTAAACCTGCGACTGTGGGAGATTTGGGTCTGTATACCTCATACTACACCTATTTGAATAGTCGACAGAGGTACGGTGTTGTGCTACTGCCGCTGAATTTGGCTCAGAGAGTGTGTCTCTTACCTCTCCCTGCATTACAGAAACTTCCTTCCAGACTGCCCCCTCTCAGTGGCCCAGGTAATCTGTCCCATTACCATTGTTGTACTCAGGATTTTGTTCAGCTGTGGTTACTCAATCTTGCAGAAATGTAAAATAAAGTTGTTTACAGCCAATAAAGAGCTTTTGAGACATAGTCTCTTCAAAATATAGCAGCCAGTTTGCACATAAAAAGTTCCATTGGACAGCAAAGTGGTAAATCATGAGGTAACCTGTATCAGCAATACTGGGTGAGGCCAGGAAATTAGGGGATCTACCATTGTCATAATCTTGTCGAAAACTTGAAAGGGTCAATGAGAATTGGAGTTAGTTTCCCTGGGAGGTAACACCACCTACCAATGCCCTGCTCCCTCAGCAGTGGGCTGCCCGAGGTTAAGTTGTCAGCTCAGGTGGAACTTGTTTCCCAGGTGAGGGTGTTGTCCACTCAGGGAATGCTGCAGAATTCACAGAGCTGAGGAGCACGGAAACCAGAAATGGAGTGTAACTATTCACCTTATCTCTGCAGTTCATGATTTTATAAACCTCTGAAAGGTTCCCCCTTCAGCATCCTGTGCTCCAGGAAGAAAAGTCTAACCTTTCATAGGTCAAGCCCTCCTGTCCCAGCAACATTCTTGAGAATATTTTCCAGCTTTTAGCTGGGTGACTAGAAATGCATATTATATTCTAAATGTGGTCCCACTAGCCTCTTGTACAGTCATAACATGATGCCCCTATTCCTGTACTCAACACCCTGGCTGACAAAGGCTAGTGTGTCACACGCCTTCTTCCTAATTTGGTCACAGGTGTGTTGTCTGATAGTAATTTTTGTATAGTTCCAGCTGCTATTGTTCTCTCTTCTTCCTAACTCACTACTGCACAATTAAAACTTTTGCTTACAGTTTAGCAGTGTCCCCAAGGCAGCAAAACCTCCTGAGATATTTCTCACAGGACTGGTATCAAGGTCTAGCACCAGACCACAAGGTGAGTTAAAGGAACAGATGGTCAGGCGGAAGAGCTGGGTTTTACGTAGAACGTAAGACAGCTTCCGCATGGTGCAGCCCCTTCAGCCCATAGTGTTGCCCCAACCTCGATAAACCTAGTTTACGATCAATGAATGTAAGTTATGGTCTGCAAGGGAGGGAAGGGTTAGATCAGTGGTTCTCATCCTTTTTCTTTCCACTCACATCCTACTTTAAGTATCCCCTATGTCATCGGTGATCTGTGATTAGTAAGGGATGGCTTAAGGTGGGATGTGGGTGGGAAGAAAAAGTTACAAAACCACTGTTTTAATCATCCCTCATTGACTCGTTATCTGCATGGTTTCAGAACTCCAACGGAAATGGGCCAATGACAATTTTTCTCAAGCCAAATATTTCAGTAACAGTGATTCTCAACTTTCCCTTCCCACCCACATCCCACCTTAAGCAATCCCTTACTAATCACAGAGCACCGATGGCAAAGGGATTACTTAAAGTGGAATGTGAGTGGAAAGATAAAGGTTGAGAACCATTGGATCCCAGAAAGATACCTCATGCCTCACAAAGGTTCTCTAGAAACCTCCAGCTGGGAATGAATGTTAAGAGCTGAGCACATTGTTAAATGTTGTTCGCAGTCTTCAGTGACAATGGTCTTTTTTAACTCCTTGTTTGCAGAGCGTGTTAGTTCAGCCTTTTTGTTGAGTGCTGGTAGGCAATTGTCAATCAGACCTTGATTTTACAGTAGGCCACCAGTTGCAAACACACCCATCTTCAACAAGATAGCATCTTCAGGCAAGTTCAAATTAAACCAGCATTACAAGACCACAAGATATAGGAGCAGATGTAGGCCCACAGAGTGTGCCGCACTATTCTATCATGAGCTGATCCATCCTCCCACTCAGCCCCACTCCCCACATCACTGCACTAGACCCTGTTTTCTCCACTGCTTAGTCTTTTTACTGTAGAGGGGGGTTGTAGAGCATCATTCCTGTGACCCAAAGCCCCTTGCTGTCATTGAAGAGCATAGGTATGTACCAGGCAATTCACACAGAGCAAGATCCCACAAGCATAAGTGCTATGATGCTGGTTGAATGATATTGAGGGAAATTACTTTGCACTTTATTCAACAATGTCATCTTATCTTAAAGGAAATAACCATTTTAATGTCTAATTGAAACAATCTCTGAGATGTTTCAATGTCTAATGTAGTACTGCATCTAAGTGATAGCCCTGATTATTAACTCAAGTCTCTGGGATGACTCTTGATCCTACAGGCTTCTCACTCAGGGGCAGGGGTGCTGCACCCAATGCTGTGTGGAGACCCTGAGGAACATGAGTGAGATAAGCTTACTCCTTGAAGTACCGAGCTGTGCTATCCTATATCTAGATACTGCACAGATCCCAATCATGGATGACCAGCAGGAACCCCTAGGTGGTTATTGACCTGGGCATGGGTTCAGTTTCACCACGTCCCCTTCTGGAAATGGAACCATTTATCAACGAGGAAACTCTGAGTGATTTTTAAACTCAGACTTGGCTCAATCTGCAGTGGGTTTTGGGGCAATAATTCACTCAAAGTCTGTTGCTGTATTTCACAGGATTGGAATCATCCCACCCGAATCTCTTGCTGGCCATGGCATTTTCTAAGACACAGCAATCAGAAGATACCTTTAGAAAATCTTGTGAACATGGAAAGAACTCTGAAAGGTGCCCGCAGAAGAACAAATCCAGACAGAAAAGCCTCAAAGGGGTCAACAGAGCGTATCACAGTGGCCACTCCCAGCCTTCTCCCTTCTTGGTTCATCCTGGAAACCAACACATCTTGCCAGTATTACCTGCTGTCCCCTTTCTGTGTCAAATTGAGCCGTCAGATATGTTGAGAGGAGAAACTCCGTCCAGTGAGGAGCTGCTCCCCTGCATGGACCTGCCAAATATCTCTGCTGACATGTTGCAGTTTGTCTTCAACGATAAGCAGGAATTAGGTGTGATAGGAAACTCGTTTGGCCCTTTTGCTTTCACAAATGATGGACCAGGCGAGAAGCTAGGAATGAATGTACAATGTCATGGCGGTGATTCAAGGAGGGGAAATGAGGGCAAATCAACAAGTGAAAAGCTTATTGCCCAGTTTAGACCAGAAGACGTCTTAACTGAAAACGTTCTATTCAGTATGGCACAGTTGAATTCACTGTTTCAACAGGAAGAAAGTGATGTATCTATAAAAGAGCAAGAGGAGGATTGGGTTGAAACTGTTCCATGTGATGAAGAAACAAAAACATGCCTTGTGGAACTCGATAAATTATTCTCAAAGTTTCCCCTGAATACTGTTTCACCGGACGAAGATTGTAGCCATTTTCAGTCTACAGTCTCTTCTTGTGCTGATGTTCTGAACAATCTTTTATCTGCCAGAAACAATAGTTTAGATTGCAAGGGTCCCACATTTCCAAATGAAACTCCAAACAACAACACAGCAAATGGGAAAGGTCCGGAGTGTGTCATTCGACCGGACAGCTCTCCACTCACACTTCAGATGCCCAGTAACACTCAACATCCTGGTCATTGTGGACTGCTGACTGCTGAGAGCAGAGTTCTCCCTCTCGACCTGACAGACAGTTCAGTGATGATGCCCCAGCAAGAGATTTCATACCGAAGCAGCGCAGAGATTCCTTTCCCCTTCATGTTTACTGCTTGTGACCAGAGAGGGACAGAAGAAGAAGTGCATCAACCCCAGGAACAAGATTGGTCAACTCTTTATCGTCCCAGCCAGGATCACCATCATCCCATCTTAAACAAGGACAATGGCACAGTCATTGGGGACTCAACCAAGCTAGTGCTGGAACCACATAAGCTTCAGAATACCAAAAGCTATGAAGGGTAATGGGTCAAGTCCAGATGGAGAGATAACTTTGTGGACAATATTTTAGAGAAAGAAAGTATTGTGAAGCTACAGAAATTTAGCAACATGTGATTGTAAATTAGTTGCCAAAAGGATTGCAATAATTGGAGACAGGCCACAGTCTCTCCAGTGGAAAGGTTTTCTAGCACAACATTTCTGTAGCAGAGGCTACCTTTAACAGCTGAACCATGGAAAAACTTACTTTTGATGACCAAGCTTGAAAATTGATCTCCTTTAGAAGGAGAGACTCTCCAGATTCAGGGTGCTTCTTGATGCTGACTAGTCTGTGTTTTGACAGCTAATGCAACCAAAGATGCTCCTAGTCAGTCCTGATGGTGACTTTGCCAAGTAAAGGTGCAAGTTTTTTTTAATTTTT
Organism: Narcine bancroftii; assembly: GCF_036971445.1. Lineage (NCBI taxonomy): Eukaryota > Metazoa > Chordata > Chondrichthyes > Torpediniformes > Narcinidae > Narcine > Narcine bancroftii. Next base: position 174,568,007 of record NC_091476.1, read on the forward strand.
GAGATTTTGTGATTTAACAGCATATCAAACAGTGATGAAAAATGTCAGAAAGAATTGAGGCAGTTAAAATCACATTTTGGGCTAAATTCCAATTTCTAATGTCATATGGTTGGATGGTCAAGTCTCGCCAATGCAAAGACTCCTATTTGAAGTTGAGATCCTGTAAGATTTCTGTGTGAAGGATTTCTTGAAGATTATCTTCCTGGATGGAAGACAAATCAACAAACCTTTTAACTTGAACATCCTGTAATTTTTTTTAAATCAAAGCAAATTATGTTGAATCTCAACTTTCTTTAAAAACAAAGGGTTTTGAAAACCCAAGTTTTGAGTTTGAACCTTGTCATTTATATTATAAAAATATAGAAGCCACGGAATGCTGTGGAACCTTTATTTTTGGGCAGTTACTCCAGAGCAAGTGTGGTTCAGATCCTAGGGGCCGTTGTTAGGTGCCACAGTTATGGTGGTAACTCCACAGCCTGTTGGCTCGAACAACGACACCACAAGCAGACAGAGAACATCCATCTCCCCGATGTGATGTCCAGGTTGTTCTGTCTGGTTAAGTAGATGGTTTAGCCAGCCTGTATTTTACAGATTGAACATAACTTCGTTAACCAGTTTAATGATAAATACAATTCATAATTAAGCTGCTATTTATTCATTCATCTTTGTTTAGACATCTGCCCGTGTCTGCATAGGTCAACATTATTTGTATCTCTCTGCTTCTCCGTATATCTGACAGCTCCCAATCAAGGAAGTATGTTTGAAAGATGAGAGGCAGAGAGATGTTAAGGCTGAGCATTAAGCTCTGTGTATGTCCATGAAGCAGCCCATCAAGAGTGACTGAGAGTGAGTATCAGGCCATTTCAATGACTCATCAGACCACAGACATTAGGAGAGGCATCAAGGAACAGTGAACTTTCCTTTTTATATTATTAAAGAATATGTATATGTTTATTATGAAACATTTGAACATTTACTGAATGCTTTTAAAGTGAACAGTATCACAAAGAGGAGAAGAAATATTTTGTTGTTTCTACTGAGTTGTTTTATTCTGTTGTAAGAATACTGTGTCCTGATTTTCCTTTGTTCTTCCACAGTAAACAAAATGTGACAGGATAATGAAAATTATTATCCATTTCAGAAGGGCTCCACAGTTAGTTTAGCGGATAGCACAGTGCCTTTACAGCGCCAGCAAATGGGATCGGGTTTCAAATCCCGCGCAGTCTGTACATTCTCCCCCTGTCTGCGTGGGTTATCTCTGGGGGCTCTGGTTTCCTCCCACCCTTCAAAAGCATACCTGGGTGTAGGTTAATGGGGTATAAATTGGCCTGTTACCGTGCTGAATATCTAAAATTTTTTTAAATTAAAATAAAGTAATATCCCCTCCACCCTGTAGAACCTTGGAGCTGAGGCGGGCAAGGTTAAGGGTGTCCCTGATGGTTAACAGGTAAATGTTGGGGAAGGTGCTACCAAAAGGAAGACTGCAGGAGCCGGAATCTGGAGCAGCAAACAACAACGTTAGTGGGAGAGAAAGAATTGTTGACGTTTCAGGTCTTCAAGTCTTGACAAAGGGTTCGGAACCTGCTTTATCTTCCTCTGTTGCTCAACCCACTGGGTTCCTGCACCAGGTTACCAGCTGCTGTTCAGAGCTCACTTAGCCAAAGTCTGGCATTCTTCTGCTTTCCAACTATTTATCTGTTACTGATGTAATCTTACAATTTAATTTTATATGTAAATACCCATAACTTCCTGTGATAAATGTTGACCCATCATAATATTGACAGGGGTTGTGGCTATGGGGTTTGATGAAAGAGATGAAACTCTGAGGTGAAATGAAGCCAGTGGGCACCTGAAATTAGAACTCTGAGAAAGCCAGAGGCTTCAAATCTGAGAGGGAATGATGGATTGCCACTTTTGGGAGGTCTAGTCAAATGTCCTGTCTGCAGCATTTCCTGCGTTAAAGCTGCTTCCTCGTCCCAGAGATTGCTCATCCAGACTATTTCTGGCAAGATATTTCTAAATATATGAATATTCTGCTAATAGAAGATCAGTAGAATTAAAATTCAATACAAGATCCTCACCGTTGTGTTTGCATACAGCATGTTAGGTGTTTCACGTTCACGAGGGAATCAGCAAGATATTTGTAGCTAAAACCAACACTGTTAGTGTTTTAATTCCAATTCCAACATGATAGTAAAATAAAAAGTAAAAACACAGAGCTGGAGGAAATGAGCAGGTCAAACAGTCAAGGTATCTTGAATACAGTCTTTATCTCTGCTACATAAAGTGCACTGTTGACCTGATGAGTTTCTCGTTTTCATTCCAGTCACGGTGTCTGCAGACTTGGGTGTTTTACTCCAACATGACATTATTTCCTCTTGAATTTAGACTTAAAATACGGGGCATGTAAAAGCATTTCTTGATGCAATGGATCCCCAGCCACGACGTTCTCTGTCTTGTGGATTTTGTTTCAGCAAGTTGTGAGATTTTGGATAAATGGTCAAGCCTGATGGGTTCGTTGAACATGCAAAGGGAGGGCTGGTAAAGAATTCATCGCTGCCAGTAAGGGGAAATCAACCAGCTCCTGGTCAACAAATCAGTAGGGGAAGTGCTTGAGGAATGGCTGTTCGTGACCCTGAAGCACACGTCACCCTCAGATACTGGTAATTTGCTCTGCTTTCTTTTTTGCTGTAAGATAAGAGATATTTTGTTTTTGGCAAAACTAAAAATGTAGCATCACTGTGTACTGTAGAGCAAATTGTTTTAATATATTCAAGTAGAAATCTTTTATGTTCTAAAGTGCTAAGTTTGAAGTTTATTGTTAATAAAGAGTTAAAAATTATCAAATTCAGCACTGTTTGAACTCATTTTCATTATTTGGCTTTGGCCATTATTTTTTTAAAGGATTGGATTATGTCGAATGTAGAAAACAAATTGAGGGAATTTAGACCATGTCAGTGTATCCTCTCAACATCAACCTCCTGTCTTTTAGTTCAATGGCTCTGAGAAAAATCCAGCTGAGATGTTGCTTAACTCCTAAATGGCTGTAAACAGAGTTACCTTTTACCACAGGGAAATAAACAATAGGGAGCACATATCCTGCTCCTGGAAATTGCAGCAAATATTAGAAATGTCCATTTATGGCCGCTGAACCAGGCTGGTCTGAGCAGTGACTGCATTCACATCTACCTATTGGGGGTGAAGTGTTAGCCAGGGTCAACACTATCTATTCCAACCTCTGCTCAACCAGCATTAAGCTAAGAGCTGAAGCAATTTATTCTTCTGGGAAGGCACCAGCTGGAAATCTTGGCAAGAGAATGAAGCAGAACTAAGAGAAATCCCATATTTCACACTCTTCTAGAATGTACTCCCATGAGGTACCTGAGAAAAATCTGATAATCCACTGTCTATGTCAGGGGTTCTCAACCTTTTTCTTTCCATTCCCATCCCACTTTAAGTAATTATCCCTGTGCCATTGGTGCTCTGTGATGAGTAAGGGATTGCTTAAGGTGGGATGTGAGTGAGAATCACTGGTCTAGACCCAAATGTTACTGAAATCTTTTGCTTGAGAAAAACTCTCATTAGCCCATTTCCTTTGAAGTTCTGAAACCATGCACATAATGAGTCAATTAAGGATGATTAAAACAGTGGTTTCAAACTTTTTCTTTCCACCCACATACCATCTTAAGTAATCAGAACAGCATTTAGGTTTACCATTGCCTCAACAGGGACACATGGGCAACACTCAGTTACAAGCAGCAATGGTTGGCAGGACCATGAATGGCCACTCAAATGTGTGTCTGGGAGATGAAGGGAGGAAGGACAGAGAAATCTTCTCCCAGAGTCTTCGGAGACACCAGGACTGGAAATCCTGGATCACCAGGGTCAGGTTTTCAAACAATGTTTGCACCTGTCACTGTGTGGGATGACCTTCGTGCCTGGACTGCCCACTCTGTAGAGGTCACCACTTGTTAGCTCCAAGCTTCCTCCCACTGGATCTATTCAACCATGACACCCACAAAGGTGACGTCACTGAGAACCAGATGGCATCTTAGGCACTGGAGTTTGCCAGTGTTTTAGATCACCACAGTTTAGTATAGGTTCGTCAGCCCATAATATTGCACCAACCTGTCTAGATCTACTCCACAACAATCTATTCCTTTCCCACCTCACACCCATAATCCTCTATTTCTCTTATATCCATGTGCTGATTTAAGACACTTTTCAATTTGGAATATTGTGTCCAGTTTGATTATCGAATTACAGGAAGGATATAAACAATATAGAGAGAGTGCAGAGGAGGTTAACGAGAATGTTTCCGGGGTATCAGGCTTTGATTACAGGGAAAGGTTGAGCAGGCTGGGACTTTATTCCCTGGAGCGTAGAAGATTGAGGGGTGATTTGATAGGGGGCCAGATAGAGTAAATGTGGACAGGCTTTTTTCACTGAGAGCGGGGGGAGATTCAAACAAGATTGAGAGTAAAAGGGGAAAAGTTCAAGGGAAACATAAGGGGGAATTTCTTCACGCAGAGGGTGGTGGGGTATGGAATGAACTTCCGGCAGGGTAGTAGAAGCGAGATCGACGTTAATGTTCAAGGTTAGATAGGTATATGGATGGGAGAGGTGTGGAGGGTTACGGGCCAAATGCGGGTCAGTGGAATTAGGTGGGAGAAGATGTTCCGCACTGACGAAGGGCCAAAATGGCCTGTTTCTGTGCTGTAAATGGTTATATGGTTTCTTGAACTGAGGAAAGTTCTGGTCATTTTTCTTTTATCTTGTCCTTTGTGGGCAGTGCTGCTCGTGTTTCTGACCAGCAGATAGACTATGAACGCCCAGGGCTGGGACCATCAATTGAAATTGCTTTATTTGCCATTATAATGGCAGAGCAGGAGAAACAGCAGATGGAGAAAACGAGGGTGAAACTGATTATATGCATCTTATTACCCTCCCCTTAAATAACAGATGGGCTATACAGGTTTAGGTTGTGCTCTGCACAAGAAACATCCCAAATGGAAAGCCTAGCCCGTTAGTGTCCGTGGCGAAGGTCACTGGCTGGATAACTGCACGTGTAACTGTCAAATGATGTCTGTAGTCAACCTGCCATCATTTCAGATAGGTGTGGAGATCGGTACAAAAACCCTGTGTTTTATCATCAGACTCAGTGTGGCAGAACACAAAGAGCTCTCCTTGAAGGATGTATGAAGCCAGCACAATGTAATCTTTCTCTCTCAACTCATCAATTGTAAACGGGAGGGTTTTGAGGGGTAAGACTTAGCTTTCACTGCCACAGTAACAGTCAAGAAGCATGTATCATCACCTTCAAGGGGCCACTGGATTCCTCAAAGAGCAGAGTTTTCAGTTTTCTCCAGGTCATGGGCCCCCCAATCAAGAGATTCATGTACCTAGAACTTGGCAAGAACTGCTGATGTGGAGAAATCAGCTCCAGCTACTCTGAAGGTGGAGGACAGCATCAGGACAGCCATCACCTTATGGACAGCTCAAGGACCATGCACATCTGGGGCACGGAAGTCATTGATTTACCAATGTACCTTTGCCACAACTCAAAGATCTCTTGCCCCCTTCCCCACCTTCACACAGATGATAAATTGTTGACACTGCCATTCATCCAATATTATCATATCAGAATCTACATCGTCATACATGTTCAGTTCATCTGACTGAATAACTGGCACAGAGTGAGGGCACATTCTCTTACATTACAATCAGCCTTTCTGTAAACGTTAACCCTTCTACTTTCTTCTCACACAGTGCTTCCCTGGAGACGTTAAGTAGGATTTCTTTTCTCCCATCCTACAGTTTCTCCTGGATGCGACCTGCGTGTCGCAGTAGGTGATTGGCTGTTCCTGGGCAATGAATGGTTCGTGAGACTGGGGTGGTCCTCCTCTGAGGGCTGCCTGCTCCTGGCAGGGAGCTACTGCTGGCTGCATCTCTTGGCCTCCTGCCTGGGTGGCTGGGCATCGCCTTCTGAAATCTGTTGGTCTGGTACAGAGGGGAGGCAGGCTGGAGGTCTGCCACGAGATGCTGTCCTGACAACTGGCCATACCGGGCAGGTTAATCTCAGTTGCACTGGGCTCTGAACCTGTATTCCCATTGACCAGAGGGATGGTGGGTTTAATGGCAGCAATCAGCTCCTGAAAGCCCTTGGAGATAGCAGTCTGTAACTCTGCCCCCAGCGTCTGAAAGCCAGCATGGAGAGTGCCATCTATTCTCTCCCCTATCAGGGCCAGGGCAGCACTTTGTGCTTCAGAGGGAGTGTGGGCTGGTTCCTGGACATTTCGGAGGTGAAGGTGTGCTGCAGATTCCAGTGAAGCTGCCACGTGCTCCATTGAAGTCTGCAGAGAAGTGAACGCTTCCTTGATACTGCTGCAGATGAGGGTCGTGGACTCCAGTGTCACAGCTGTCAGGTGCTGCACATCTTCAAAGACCGACCGCAGGGGCTGCAGGTATTGAAGATGCTCATTGAACACCCTCCTCTTTGGCTGGGTCCCTGCGAGCTCGGAATCCCACGGCTCCGAGGCAGGAGGCATCCTTCTCCTCGGCCTCTGCTGGGAAGCTGGCCCCTCCTCACCCGTTGACCAGTTTTCTGGATCCCTGGTGTCCTGGGAGTCAGCCAGCGCATCTTCCAATTGATAACTTTGAATGGATTAGATATTCTGAACATGGACTTTTGCAATAAACTTAATTAAACATTAAAAGGATCCACAAACAGGACAAAGAGCTCAGCATGAGGTTCTGCGGAGAAAGAGCATCCACTGAGTCTGCCACAGACTGGAGACAAGATAAGATTACCCAAATTCTGGAGATAAACTTAAAAGTAGCTCCAAGGCTAATTGTTATAATCAACCCCCCAGGTAATAACAGTTATGAAGGTTGTTTGCTGCATCATTGGATACTGGGAACTCATTCACAACCACCTCTACTTTGGTTCCATTTTTACATTTGGTGATTGTCTGCCAACCTTCCTGACCCTTCAATCTAACTTCATCTTTCCTCTTTCCCTTCTGAAATCTCAACTTCTCAGACCTTCTGGATTCTTGTCAAGGCATTCAACTCCACGTGGACTGGTTTTGATTGGCTTGATCAAATTGTGCAGTTGTGGGCAGATCAGAAATGTCCTCCTTCTTCAAAAAATGTGGCTTCCCCTCAGCCCTCACCTGCATATCTTCCATTTCTCGCATATCTGGCCTGGCCCCCTCCACTCCCAACTGCAACAAGGACAGGATTTCCCCTTGTCCTCGCCAACCACCCCACCAACCTCCACATCCAACATCCACTCAGCCATTTCCCCCACCTACTACATGATCCCACCACAAGACACACCTTCCTATCTCTTCCCCCTCTCCACCCTATGCAGGGACCAATCCTCCCTTCCCATAGGATCACCAGAGCTTTAAAGCTCCCTCCACATTGCACATTGCAATGCAGTCCTCATTTGGTGTATCTTGTCCCTGTTTCAATCAGGCAATGGAGCCTTTGTCAACAGCTAGTGTTTTGGAGACATCCAGTGTTTCTCCAGAGCTCAAGCAGTCTCATCTTTTCTATCAGTATAATCTGTCCCAGAATCAGTGCATCTGATCTTGCTGTGCATCACTTCACGCTGAGCCTTCTGCTTATTTTTTCTTGTGTTCTTAAAACTCCTGGTAACTGACTCACAAACTGTTCACATCAAGACTTTCCATCTGACCAGCTCACCATCAGGGTTAGTGTATACGTCTCCCTTATTCTGGCACAATTGGGACATGGATGGCACCGGAGCAGCAGATTTTCCAGACTATTGGATGTTGTTGAAGACATCTATGCCTCAAGAATGCACCCCCACCCCTACCCCACCCTGGTCACAATCTCTTCTTCCTGCTACCTTTGGCCAAGGGACAGAAGCTTGAAGACCAGCACCTCTAGAGTCAACAGTTTCTTCCCAACAGCTATCAAACTCTTGAACCTAGTTACACTGACCAGGGATGGCTCCAACATTATAGAAGGACTGTCTACATTGCTGTGTCACCACTTTTTTTTTCTTGCACTGTGAATATTTATTATTTCTATTTTGTATTTATCACCACTTTTTCAGTTTAATTTAACGTACACCATTGTCATTTTTTTCCTGAAGCACCTGTTTTGCTGCAGCAGTAAGAATTTTGTTGCATATGTACGTTGTACAATGGATATGACAATAAACTCATTCTCCTTATTCATCCTTCACCCAGCAGAATAATCCCTAAGTGATCCCTAAGATGAGAGAGTGTGTGGGAAATGAGGCGATGGTAGGTTTCAAGTAACAGAAGAAGCATGTTTAAAGAGGTTCAAAGTTTCTTTTTATTATCACATAGTAAAGCAAATAATGTAACATACATGTTTCAGCCGTAAGGCAGAGTCGCCATGAGCATTGCCCGGCACCCCCAATAATAATAGAACCAAGAAAGTCCCTTCAGAGTCCTTGAGTGTGCGTGGGTTCACCTCCGGCACTCCCACCATCTCGGCAGCTGCATATTCCTGTTCAATCCATCGGCAACCTAAGCTCCAGGTCTAAAATCCTCCGAAACAATCAGGAAGCCTTCAGTGTGTGAGTCTCTTCTTCCTGTGCTACTGCATGGAACACATCCTTTGGAGAGCTTTTGCCTCTCTGGAACAGAGGGGTAAAAAATATTCACAAACAGTTTCTTTTCAACACTAGTTTTTTGTTTTTTTTAAATTTTTTATTTTTCACACCATAAATCACATTAGCCATGATACACACTTTTTCCTTTTCACGCATATATCAGTGACATTTTCTCCCCCCCCACCCCTCCTCCCAACCCACCCCCCCACCCCCACCCCCACCCCCATCCATTTAAGGTATACAATCTAGGTTGCATTAAACCCGTCAGACAATGTTGTCACTCAACAAAAAAAAACACCAGAAATTCTACTGAGTCCATTCTTTTCTTTCCTTCTCCTTCCATCAACTTAGGTAATGATTGTCCCCGGTAGGTTTTCGCTATTGTATTTAATGTAAGGCTCCCATATTTGTTCAAATATTTCAATATTATTTCTTAAACTATATGTTATTTTTTCTAATGGAATACATTTATTCATTTCTATATTCCATTGTTGTATTTTCAAATTATCTTCCAATTTCCAGGTTGACATAATACATTTTTTTGCTACTGCTAGAGCTATCTTAACAAATCTTTTTTGTGCATCCTCCAAATCAATTCCAAATTCTTTGTTTTTTATGTTACTTAGGAGAAAGATCTCTGGATTCTTTGGTATATTGTTTTCTGTAATTTTATTTAATATTTGGTTTAGATCTTCCCAAAATTTTTCTACTTTCTCACATGTCCAGATTGCATGAATTGTTGTTCCCATTTCTTTTTTACATCGAAAACATCTATCAGATACTGTGGGTCCCATTTATTTAACTTTTGAGGTGTAATGTATAGTCTGTGTATCCAGTTATATTGTATCATACGTAGCCTCGTATTTATTGTATTTCTCATCGTTCCAGAACATAATTTCTCCCATATTTCCTTTTTTATCTTTATATTTAAATCTTGTTCCCATTTTTGTTTAGTTTTACCATTTGTTTCCTCATTCTCCTTTTTTTGCAGTTTAATATACATATTTGTTATAAATCTTTTGATTATCATTGTATCTGTAATCACATATTCAAGGTTACTTGCCTCTGGCAAACTCAAACTGCTTCCTAATTTATCCTTCAAGTAGGATCTCAATTGGTAATATGCCAGCGCTGTATCTCCAGTTATATTGTACTTATCTTTCATTTGTTCAAAGGATAAGAATCTATTTCCTGAAAAACAATTTTCTATTCTTTTAATCCCTTTTTTTTCCCATTCTCTAAAGGAAAGGTTATCTATTGTAAAAGGGAGTAAATTGTTTTGCGTCAATATTAGTTTTGGTAATTGATAATTTGTTTTATTTCTTTCTACATGAATCTTCTTCCAAATATTGAGGAGATGATGTAATACTGGAGAACTTCTATGTTGTACCAATTTTTCATCCCATTTATATAATATGTGTTCAGGTATCTTTTCCCCTATTTTATCTAATTCTAATCTCGTCCAGTCTGGTTTTTCCCTTGTATGATAAAAATCTGATAGGTATCTTAATTGTGCGGCTCTATAATAATTTTTAAAGTTTGGCAGTTGTAAGCCTCCTTGTTTATACCATTCTGTTAATTTATCTAGTGCTATCCTCGGTTTCCCCCCTCTCCATAAAAATTTCCTTATTATTTTCTTTAACTCCTTGAAGAATTTTTCTGTCAGTTGTATTGGCAATGCCTGAAATAAATATAATATCCTTGGAAAAATGTTCATTTTAATACAGTTTATCCTTCCTATTAGTGTTAGTGGTAAATCTTTCCAATGCTCTAAATCGTCCTGTAATTTTTTCATTAGTGGATAATAATTGAGTTTATATAGTTGGCCGAGATTTTTGTTTATTTGTACACCTAGGTATCTTATTGCCTGCATTTGCCATCTAAATGGAGATTCCTTCTTAAATTTTGAGAAATCCGCATTATTCATAGGCATTGCTTCACTTTTATTTACGTTTATCTTGTAACCCGACACTTCTCCATATTCCTTCAATTTCTTATATAATTCTTTTACTGATAGTTCTGGTTCTGTTAAGTACACTATAACATCATCCGCAAATAGACTGATTTTATATTCCTTGTCTTTTATTTTTATTCCTTTTATATTATTATCTATTCTTATCAATTCTGCTAGTGGTTCTATAGCTAACGCAAACAATAAAAGTGATAGTGGGCATCCCTGCCGTGTTGACCTGCTTAAGTTAAATTGCTTTGATACATGTCCATTTATTGTCACTTTCGCTAACGGCCCCTTATATAATGCTTTAATCCAATTAATATACTTCTCTGGTAAACTGAATTTTTGCAATACTTTGAACAAATAATTCCATTCTACTCTGTCAAAGGCCTTCTCTGCGTCTAAAGCAACTGCTACTGTAGGTGCTTTATTTCCTTCTACTGCATGAATTAAGTTAATAAATTTACAAATATTGTCTGTTGTGCATCTTTTTTTGATAAATCCAGTTTGGTCTAAATTTATCATTTTCGGTACATGCTCTGCTAATCTGTTTGCTAATAATTTAACTATTATCTTATAATCTGTGTTTAGTAAAGATATTGGTCTATATGACGCTGGTAAGAGTGGATCTTTCCCTTGCTTTAGTATTACTGTAATTATTGCTGTTTTACATGAATCTGGTAAGCTTTGTGTTTCATCAATCTGGTTAATTACATCGAGGAGGGGCGGAATTAATAAATCTTTAAATGTTTTGTAGAATTCTATTGGAAATCCGTCCTCTCCTGGTGTCTTATTATTTGGTAATTTTTTTATTATCTCTTGTATTTCTACTATTCCAAATGGTTCTGTTAATTTATTTTGGTCCTCTATTTGTAGTTTTGGTAGTTCAATTTTAGTCAGAAATTCATCTATTTTCCCTTCTTTCCCTTCGTTTTCAGTTCGGTATAATTGTTCATAGAATTCTCTAAAGTTTTCCTTAATTTCTTTTGGATTATATGTAATTTGTTTGTCTTTTTTCCTTGATGCCAATACCATTTTCTTAGCTTGTTCTGTCTTAAGCTGCCATGCTAGGATTTTGTGCGTTTTTTCCCCTAGTTCATAATATTTCTGTTTTGTCTTCATTATATTCTTCTCCACCTTATATGTTTGTAGTGTTTCATATTTTATTTTTTTATCTGCCAATTCTCTTCTTTTAGTTGTGTCTTCCTTCATTACTAATTCTTTTTCTATATTTATTATTTCCCTTTCCAACTGCTCTGTTTCCTGATTATAGTCCTTCTTCATCTTGGTTACATAACTTATGATTTGCCCTCTAATGAATGCTTTCATTGCATCCCATAGTATAAACTTATCTTCCACTGATTCCGTATTTATTTCAAAATACATTTTTATTTGTTTTTCAATAAATTCTCTAAAATCCTGCCTTTTAAGCAACATGGGGTTTAATCTCCATCTGTACATTCTTGGATGGATGTCCTCTAATTCTATTGTCAATATCAAGGGTGAATGGTCCGATAATATTCTAGCTTTATATTCTGTTTTTCTTACTCTATCTTGCCTACTAGCTGATAACAAAAATAGGTCTATTCTTGAGTATGTTTTATGTCTAGCCGAGTAATATGAATATTCCTTTTCTTTTGGGTGTTTTTTCCTCCATATATCCAAAAGTTGCATTTCTTCCATTGATTTAATTATAAATTTGGTTACTTTGTTCTTTCTGTTAATTTTTTTCCCAGTTTTATCCATATTTGAATCCAAATTCAGGTTGAAATCCCCTCCTATTAATATGTTCCCTTGCGTATTTGCTACCTTCAAAAAGATATCTTGCATAAACTTTTGATCTTCTTCGTTAGGTGAATATACATTGAGTAGATTCCAAAACTCCGAATATATCTGACATTTTATCATTACATATCTCCCTGCTGGATCTATTATTTCCTCTTCTATTTTAAATGGCACATTTTTACTAATTAATATAGCCACTCCTCTTGCTTTTGAATTATACGAAGCTGCTGTTACATGTCCTGCCCAATCTCTCTTTAATTTCTTGTGTTCCAATTCAGTTAAGTGTGTTTCTTGCACAAAAGCTATATCAATTTTTTCTTTTTTCAGTAAATTTAGCAGTTTCTTCCTTTTAATTTGGTTATGTATTCCATTAATATTTAAAGTCATATAGTTCAACATAGCCATTTTATACTTTGTTTATCTTCCCTTTCCGTTTCTCCATCATTACCTTTCCTTCTTATCCATTTCTGTTTTCTTGTTTTAAACCCTTTATAAGACAACATTCCTAAAACATCAAACATTTTCCTTATTCTCCTATTTAAAACTTCTTTAGCCCCAATCTCCCCTTCCCCTCCTGAGTTGTCCTTTATCCCTTGTCGGACAACTACATCTCCCCTCTCCATTTGGGTTTGCGAATTCACTCGCAAGCGTCAGCTGATTTTGCAGTGACCGCAACTCCTCCCCACCCAGCCCCCCCAGAAAAGATTTCACTTTTCATATGTAACAAAGGTCACTCTTTTAGTTCCCTCCTTATTCCCTCTATTCCATTTCCTTCCCTTATTAATTGTTGTCTATACTATCTATATTTTCCTCTAAATACGGATACATTCACGTATGCACATTATACATGTACACACTTATACCTCTTTACCCACATACATATAAATCGTGGTCATTTTTACTCTCATTACACGTCTTCATCCCTCAGTCTATTTTGTAATTGTTCTGCAAATTTTCATGCTTCATCTGGATCCGAGAATACTCTGTTTTGTTGTCCTGGAATAAATATTTTCAATACCGCTGGATGCTTTAGTATAAATTTATACCCTTTCTTCCATAAAATCACCTTTGCTGTATTGAACTCCTTTCTCTTCTTTAGGAGTTCAAAACTTATATCTGGATAAATGAAGATTTTTTGCCCTTTGTACTCCAGTGGCTTGTTGCCCTCTCTTACATTTTCCATTGTCTTCTCCAGTACCTTTTCTCTTGTAGTATATCTTAGGAATTTTACTAAAATAGATCTTGGTTTTTGTTGTGGTTGTGGTTTAAAGGCCAATGCTCTACGTGCTCTTTCTATTTCCATTTCTTGCTGTAGTTCTGGACATCCTAGGATCCTAGGGATCCAATCTTTTATAAACTCCCTCATATTCTTGCCTTCTTCATCTTCCTTAAGGCCCACTATCTTTATGTTATTTCTTCTGTTATAATTTTCCATTATATCTATTTTCTGAGCTAACAGTTCTTGTGTCTCTATAACTTTTTTATTAGATTCCTCTAATTTCTTTTTTAAGTCCTCTACCTCCATTTCTACTGCTGCTTCCCGCTCTTCCATCTTGTCCATTCTCTTTCCCATTTCTGTTAAGGTCATATCTATTTTATTCATTTTCTCTTCTGTGTTGTTTATTCTTTTTCTTAAATCATTAAATTCCTGTGTTTGCCATTCTTTAAATGACTCCATGTATCCTTTAATAAGAGAAAGTACAACCTTTATCTTGCCTTTCCCTTCTTCTTCTATTTCACTGTGCTCTTCCTCTTCTTCTTCCTCTGGGTTGGCCATCTGTTGTTTCTTTGTTGCCCTTTTCTTCTCTTCTTTCTTGTTTTCATTGTCTTCTGTGTTCTCCTCTTGCTGCAGGTGTTCTGCAGCTGTCATTGCCGGCTGTGGAGATCGACTCCCCAGCTGGTCCCCCCTCCCGTCGGTGTGTTTTTTTCATGCGCGGTTGCGCACTTTTACTCGGCTCAGCGAGCCATTTTTGTAGTCCAATTTCTACCGACCTGAGGGAGCGGGTTTCTCTCTCCACCGCGGGCCTCTTCGAACAGGTAAGGCCTTCACCTTCTTCCTCCGTTGTCTTCTCTTCCTCTCATCTTACCGTTGCTTTCGATTTTTCTTTTTTTGTCGACATCTTCTTTCCACCTTTATACTCACTTTTCTTTAACTTTTATTTCTGTGCCTTTGTGTTTTCCTTTGTTTTTTCCGACTTTTCTGGAGAGGGCTGGAGTTCACCGTCCGGCCACTACTCTATCACGTGACTCCCTCCTTTCAACACTATTGTGATGCCATTTTCTTTTCTTGCATTATGGTGACTGTGAATGTTTATTCACTCTTTTGTTTTTTTCAACCTATTTTACAAGTTACTGTAACATACAATTGTGGTTGAAATTGAAGCCTAATATCACTGCAGCAAGGCCCAGACAATATTCAGGCATGAGCTGATGTGGCCAGTACCAATTCTGTCACAAGACTGGGTTCACCCTCATGAATAATGTAAAAATCAAGAACTGCAGATGACAGAAATCTGAAATAAAGAAAGAAAATGCTTCAATTTGGAGCAGGTCAGGTAGCATCTGTGGAAAGAGACCTTATGGGCATGTGCTTTTTCATTTGTATCGTCCCTCTCAAATGTTCCTATTAACAGGAGAACCTCTGCAACTTATCCCTATGGCAATGCAGACTTCACCCTGTTAACCAATGTTTCCTTTGTCCTATCCATCTCTCTCCCTGCTTTCTCTACAACTTACTTTTTTCTCTTCCCAGTTCTGGTGGAGGATCACAAGCCTGAAGCTTATGTATGAGCCGCTGAGTGTTTCCTGGATTTTCTCTTCTAACTGTAAGTAAATGCTATTGGCACAACACTGAGGGCCGGAGCATTCTGTTGTGAGTGACTTGTCATCTCTTGACCTACCAAAGCTTTTCAACCAATAACAAATTAGGAGAAGTGATGGAAGATTCATCCAGAACTGAAGCTTTTCTCTTTGGATTGACAAAGGATGAGGTGACTTAATGGAGGTTTGACGACTGAGGGGCACAGACAAGCAGCATCATTTTCCTGGAGGTGATAATAGCAAATATCAGAGCACCTGTTTAAGGTGAGTGGATGAACATTTAGGGGAGGTATCAGAGGTAAGTTTATATATATATATATATATACACACACAGAGGGTGGTGGGTGGTTGGAATGCATTGTCAGGGGTGGTGATGGAGGCTGGTACAATATTTTAATGATACAGCACTGTATCCGGGACTGGAAGAAATAAATCCAGTTATTAATGGAAATAAGGGAAGAGTTTGCTGGCATTTGGCAATGATCACAGGAGGATTAGACATTGATAAATGTAGTCACCTTGTTTGAAAAAGGTATTGGGGGAATCCTGAGAAATATGGACCGGTGAGTCTTGCGTCACTCATGGAAAGGATTCTTAGGGACCAGATTTATGAGAAATTTAGAGAAGTATAGTCTTCTCAGGGACAGTGATGGGCAGGACCTGCCTCATGAACCTAAATGAGTTGATGAGGAAGTAATAAAATAAATTGATAATGGTAGGGCAGTAGATATGGTGTCTATAGATTTTAATAAGCCGATTGACAAGATCCCCCATGGTAGACTCATTCAAAAAGTTATGAAACCTTGGCTGCGTGGATTCAGTACTGGATTGTCTGCAGAAAGCCGAGGATAGTAGTACATGGAAGGTATTCTGCCTGGAGGTTAATGACTAGTCGAGTTCTGCAGGGGTTTGTTCTGGGACCCCTGCTCTTTGTGGTTTTTATAAATGACCTGGACGAAGTTTGCAGATGACACCAAGATTGGAGACGTTGTGTATAGTATAGAAGCTTGTAGATTACAACAGGATGTAGATAACATGTAGAGTTGGGAGGATACGTGTCATATGCTGCTCAATCCAGGTAAGTGTGAAGTGATGCATTTTGAAAGGTCAAACCTGAAGGTGAAGTACATGGTTAATGGCAGGAAAAACAGAGGGACCTTGGTCTCCAAATCCATAGGTTGATAGGATGATTAAGAAGCCTTATGGGTCGCTGGCCTTCATTAGTTGGGAGACTGAGTTCAAGAATCGTGAAGTAATGTTGCAGCTCTATAAAAACTCTGGTTAGACTACACTTAGAATATTGTGTTTAGTTCTGGTCACCTCATTACAGGATGTGGAAGGCATGGAGAGGGTGCTGAGGAGATTTGAGGATGTTTCCTGATTGGAGAATGTATCTTATGAGGCAAGGTTAACAGACCTAGGGCTTTTCCCTTTGGACCGAAGAAGGATGAGAGGTGACTACAAGATTGAGAGGCTTCGATAGGGTGGAGAGCCAGCCCCTTTTTCCAGGGGCAAGAGTAGCAAACACTACAGCATTTCTGTATGAGGTGAGAAGGAAGAAGTTTAGGGGAGACATCAGGGATAAGTTTTTTTTGCAGAGTCGTGGGTACGTGGAACATATTGCCAGGAGTGGTGGTGGAGGCTGGTACAATAAGGACATTTAAAAGACTTAAACAAGCACATAGATGCAAGAAAAATAGAGGGTTATAGGTGTAGGTAGGGAAGGTTTAGATTAAGAATGTTTATATCAGTTGGCACATCATGGGCTGAAGGGCCTGTACTGATCTGTAATATTCAATGTTCTAGAAGGCCATTCCAGCCCACGAAACCCATACAGTACAATTCTACCCAATTAACCAACCTTGTAGGGGTTGGGAGGAAACCAGAGAACCCAGAAAATGCACACAGGTTACAAGGGGGGACAGAGAAACTCTCTAAAGCCAGCCAAGTTGCTGACACTGTGCTGGTGTTGCACTAACTGTGCCAAGGGCATTCAAAAAGGCTCTTGGATGGGCACATGAAAAATAGAGGGTTATGGGTGTGAGATAGGGGTGAGATTGTTGTGGATAGGTTTCCATGGGTTGGCACAACATTGTTGACTGAAGGGCCTGTAATATGCTGCTATATTCGGTTCTCAATAAATAATCAATTCATTTTAAAACATTTCATTTTCAATGTCTTAATGGTTTAAAACTTCAACCTTTTTTACATCGTTCTCCAGCCATTTAAATCTCAGAAGAATCTGCTTCCCTGCAAATCTGGTCTCCTGCGAAACTGCTTTAATTCACTGTTGCGCCATTATCTGCCTGGAGTTTCCTCCCTAAACTCACCCCACTTTCAAGATGTTCCCATTTGCTTGGGCTTTTAGGCATTTTGCCTCATGGGTCTTGATGTCAAATTTTAATCTTCCTAATGCCACTCTGCTCTCTATCCCCTACACCCATCATTCTCAACCTTTGGATTTGGCCCTCTTAGGACTCTGCTCACGTTCAGTTACCTTCTGTATTTTTCTGCTACCAACTATTTTGTTTTCAATCCGTGACTCCCCTTAAATGAGCTGTGCCCCACCCCCAGGGAGGGAGGGCACACTGCCCCCATTGAAAATGGCTGCTGCCCTACCCACCCTTCCCTGAGAGCTCCATTTCCCATCCTCCTTGACAGCACTTGACTGACTGCCTATTTGAGCTCAGAACTACATTAGTGGGATGTTCAGTGGAGCAGTTATTCTTGTTGGTTCTGCAATAAACATTTCAGCTAAGATCAGTCTGCAGCTCGAATGTACTTCATTGGGATTAAAGCACCTTGGGTTAGCGTGAAAGGCAAAATATAAAGGCAAATCTTTATAGACCATTGATTTGTCTTGTTTATTTAATAATGAGGAGATATTTACTGTCCAGCAGAAAAGTTTTCTTAAATAGAGATAAAACAGTCATTTTTAACCACGGAACTCCACATACAGTAAAACTCGGATAATCTGCCAGACAAGCCATTCAGACATCCTGATTGTCCGGCATCGAGTTGACCAGGTAATATTTGTCATATAACCCTTCTGATTTACTGAGACCCCAGTTCCCCTACCACACACCGGGCCGACTTCCCATGCTTCCTCCGACTTCCCGCGTTCCCTCCCCTACACCAGAGGTGTGGCTCCCACCTTCCCTCTAATTCACCAAGGCCAGGTTCTCCTGCTTCTGGCTCACTGGGGTAGTGATTCTTGCTCTCCCTTCTGGATTGCCGAT
This sequence comes from Narcine bancroftii, assembly GCF_036971445.1. NCBI lineage: Eukaryota > Metazoa > Chordata > Chondrichthyes > Torpediniformes > Narcinidae > Narcine > Narcine bancroftii. The sequence continues at coordinate 174,586,422 of NC_091476.1, forward strand.
TCCCATGCCTTTGTCCACTGACCAGAATTCTGCTTTCTTTAAACTTAACTGGGTCACTTGAAATTTTATTCTAATAGCCTCACATCTACCAAAATGAATTAAAAGTGAGTTGGGATAATAATGAGGGATTTCCAATAATCTGGCACCATATTCCCAAGTATGCCAGATCATCCAGGTTTTACTGGACAGCAAATATCAATTGTCATTAAATAAGGTGAAGCTCTGCATTTTAATCATTGAGGAGCCTGTCAATGCAAGTAGCTTCACTGTACATCCATCGTATGGAACACACGGGAATCTCCCCAGGTAATGCAGCTTCATTATTCTGCGCTCTGCTTGGTGCTGCAACAGATCTTGGAGCAGAAAGTGAGGAGCATTGAAATGGGAGGCTGGGATGGTGATGGTTCTCTCAACTGTTCCCACTGTTGTTGCTTCAATCACAGCATGGAGAGTCCAAGAGCAGCTCTGGCTGAGAACAAGACTGGCCTGAATGACCAGAGTGCATCCTTCTGCTCTCAGCTTCCGAGCTCAGTCCTGCTTGGATGCCAGCACTGGGTGAGACGTTTTCTCGTGTTGTGCCTCCGGCAGGACTTCTGGACGCTGGCTTTCAGCTGGATTGGCACTGTGCTCCAGGGTTCCGTAGAAGGAGCCACTCAGTTCTGGCTGCACTGGACTCTTGGCGAACATGCTCCTGAGATCTGGAAAAGAAACAACCATTGTAAGAGAGGGATGTGGGGAGATTGAAGGGAGGGGTGTGGGGAATAATGTCAAAGCTATCAGGGCAACCTGAAATTTTCACTTTTAATTTAAAAACTGAAAAAGCATCCACGAAAGACTGTCTGATTTACATTTTCATACCAATAGACCCCTCTGACAGCAGCAGGTCTAATCTGTTTATTTTATGAACACTGCACATGACTTCCAAAGTGCTTGTACAGATTGCTAAGAAATCCCAGCATGGTAACAGAAACAAATGTGGGCCTCTGTCAGGGACCTGGAGAGGTGCTCACTCAAAGCAGGAGGCTGGGACTGACCATGAAAGAGCTATGGGGAGAAAAAATGACAAAGTAAATTTGAGCAGAGGTGAGATTAGAAACAACTTGTGTTCATTTGAAAACCAAGGATATTGCTGATAAATAATATTTTTTTAAATTTTTTTATTTTTCACACTATAAACCACATTGATCAAGATGCATACATTTTCATTTTCAAATATATACAGTGTCATTTTCTCCCCCCCTCTCCCTCTTCCCATCCCACCCTCCCTACCTCCCCTCCCATTCAAAGTTCAGAATCTAAGATACATTAAACCCGTCAAACAATGTTGTCACTCAATAAAAACAAACAAGAAGTTCCACTGAGTCAATTCTTTTCATTTCTTTCTCCTTCTGTCATTTTAGGAGGTAGATGTCTCCGGTAGGTTTTCTCTATTATGTTTCATGTATGGCTCCATATTTGTTCAAATATTGTAATATTATTTCTTAAATTATATGTTATTTTTTCTAATGGAATACATTTATTCATTTCTATATACCATTGTTGTATTCTCAAGCTATCTTCTAATTTCCAGGCTGACATAATACATTTTTTTGCTACAGCTAGTGCTATCATAACAAATATTTTTTGTGCACCATCCAAATCAAGTCCAAATTCTTTGTTTTTTATGTTATTTAGGAAGAAGATCTCTGGGTTTTTTGGTATATTGCTTTTTGTGATTTTATTTAATATCTGGTTTAGATCTTCCCAAAATTTTTTCACTTTCTCACATGTCCAAATTGCATTAATTGTTGTTCCCATTTCATTTTTACAGAGAAAACATCTGTCTGATACTGTTGGGTCTCATTTATTTAACTTTTGAGGTGTAATGTATAGCCTGTGTATCCAGTTACATTGTATCATACGTAACCTCATGTTTATTGTATTTCTCATAGTTCCAAAGCATAACTTCTCCCATGCTTCCTTCATCTTTATGTTTAAATCTTGTTCCCATTTTTGTTTAGTTTTACCATTTGTTTCCTCATTCTCCTTTCCTTGCAGTTTAATATACATATTTGTTATAAATTCCTTGTCTTTTATTTTTATCCCTTTTATATTATTTTCTGTTCTTATCAATTCTGCTAGTGGTTCTATAGCTAACACGAACAATAAGGGTGATAGTGGGCATCCCTGCCTTGTTGATCTGCTTAAGTTAAATTGCTTTGATATATATCCATTTACTGTCACTTTCGCCAATGGCCCCTTATATAATGCTTTAATCCAATTAATATACTTCTCTGGTAAACTGAATTTTTGTAATACTTTGAATAAATAATTCCATTCTACTCTGTCAAAGGCCTTCTCTCCATTTAAAGCAACTGCTACTGTTGGAGCTTTATTCCCTTCTACTGCATGAATTAGGTTAATAAATTTACAAATATTACCTGTTGTTCGTCTTTTTTTAATAAATCCAGTTTGGTCTAGATTTACTATTTTTGGTACATAGTCAGCTAATCTGTTTGCTAATAGTTTAGCTATTATCTTATAATCTGTGTTAAGTAAAGATATTGGTCTATATGACGCTGGTGAGAGTGGATCTTTCCCTTGCTTTAGTATTACTGTAATTATTGCTGTTTTGCATGAATCTGGTAAGCTTTGTGTTTTATCAATCTGGTTGATTACTTCCAGGAGGGGCAGAATTAATAAATCTTTATAAAATTCTATTGGGAATCCATCCTCTCCTGGTGTTTTATTATTTTTATTATTTGGTAGTTTTTTTATTATCTCTTGTATTTCTACTATTTCAAATGGTTCTGTTAATTTATTTTGGTCCTCTATTTGTAATTTTGGTAGTTCAATTTTAGTTAAAAATTCATCTATTTTGTCTTCTTTCCCTTCGTTTTCAGTTTGGTATAATTGTTCGTAGAATTCTCTGAAGTTTTCATTAATCTCCGTTGGATTATATGTGATTTGTTTGTCTTTTTTCCTTGATGCCAATACCATTCTCTTAGTTTGTTCTGTCTTAAGCTGCCATGCTAGAATTTTGTGCGTTTTTTTCTCCTAGTTCATAATATTTCTGTTTTGTCTTCATTATGTTCTTCTCCACCTTATATGTTTGTAATGTTTCATATTTTATTTTTTTATCTGCCAATTCTCTTCTTTTAGTTGTGTCTTCCTTCATTGCTAATTCTTTTTCTATATTTACTATTTCCATTTCCAACTGCTCTGTTTCCTGATTGTAGTTCTTCTTCATCTTGGTTATTTGCCCTCTGATGAACGCTTTCATTGCGTCCCATAGTATAAACTTATCTTTCACTGATTCCGTATTTATTTCAAAGTACATTTTAATTTGTCGTTCAATGAATTCTCTAAAATCCTGCCTTTTAAGTAGCATGGAGTTTAATCTCCAACTATACATTCTTGGAGGGATGTCCTCTAACTCTATTGTCAATATCAGGGGTGAGTGGTCGGATAATATTCTAGCTTTGTATTCTGTTTTTCTTACTCTGTCTTGCATGCAAGCTGATAACAGGAATAAGTCTATTCTTGAGTATGTTTTATGTCTACCCGAATAATATGAATATTCCTTTTCCTTTGGGTGTTGTTTCCTCCATATATCCAAAAGTTGCATTTCTTCCATCGATTTAATTATAAATTTGGTTACTTTGTTCTTTCTGTTAATTTTTTTGCCAGTTTTATCCATGTTTGAATCCAAATTAAGGTTGAAATCCCCTCCTATTAGTATGTTCCCTTGCGTGTCTGCTATCTTTAAAAAAATCTTGCATAAATTTTTGATCTTCTTCGTTAGGTGAATATACATTGAGTAAATTCCAAAACTCCAAATATATCTGACATTTTATCATTACATATCTCCTTGCTGGATCTATTATTTCCTCTTCTATTTTAATTGGTACATTTTTACTGATTAATATAGCTACTCCTCTAGCTTTTGAATTATATGACGCTGCTGTTACATGTCCTACCCAATCTCTCTTTAATTTCTTGTGCTCCATTTCAGTTAAATGTGTTTCTTGCACGAATGCTATATCAATTTTTTCTTTTTTCAGTAAATTTAGCAGTTTCTTCCTTTTGATTTGGTTATGTATTCCGTTAATATTTAAAGTCATATAGTTCAACGTAGCCATTTCATACTTTGTTTATCTTTCCTTTCCGTTTCCTCATCACATTTCCTTCTTATCCATTTCTGCTTTCCTGTTTTGAACACTTTATAAGACAACATTTCTAAAACATCAAACATTTCCCTTATTCTCCTATCTAAAATTTCTTTAACCCCACTATCCCCTCCCCTTCCTGAGTTGCCCTTTATCCCTTGTCGGGCAACCACATCTCCCCTCTCCATTTGGATTTGCGAATTCACTCGCAAGTGTCAACTGATTTCGCAGTGACCGTAACTCCTCCCCACCCAGCCCCCCCAGAAAAGATTTCAATTTTCATATATAACAAAGGTCACTCTCTTAATTCCCTCCTTACTTCCTCTCTTCCCTTTCTTTCCCTTATTAATTCTTATCTATACTCTATATATTTTCCTTTAAATACGGATACACTCATGTCCACACATATATACACACACACCCATATACATATATATATATATATATATATATATACACACACACTCATACATATAGTTCGTGGTCATTTTTACTCTCGCTACATGTCTTCATCTCTCTGCCTGTTTTGTAGTTCTGCAAATTTTCGTGCTTCCTCCGGATCCAAGAATAGTCTGTTTTGCTGCCCTGGAATAACTATTTTAAGTACCGCTGTGTACTTTAACATAAATTTATATCCTTTTTTCCATAGGATTGTTTTTGCTGTATTGAACTCCTTCCTCTTCTTCAGAAGTTCAAAACTTATGTCTGGATAGAAAAATTTTTTTTGACCTTTGTATTCCAGTGGCTTTTTGTCTTCTCTTATTTTCTTCATTGCTTTCTCCAATATATTTTCTCTTGTTGTATATCTTAAGAATTTTACTAAAATGGATCTTGGTTTTTGTTGTGGCTGTGGTTTCGGGGCTAATGTTCTATATGTGCCCTTTCTATTTCCATTTCTTCCTGTAATTCTGGTCTTCCTAGGACCCTGGGGATCCAATCTTTTATAAATTCTCTCATATTCTTGCCTTCTTCATCTTCCTTAAGGCCCACTATCTTTATATTATTTCTTCTATTATAATTTTCCATTATATCTATCTTCTGAGCTAACAGCTCTTGTGTCTCTTTAACTTTTTTATTAGATTCTTCTAATTTCTCTTTTAAGTCCTCTACTTCCATTTCTACGGCTGTTTCTCGTTCTTCCACCTTGTCCACTCTTTTTCCTATATCTGACGTGACCATCTCTAATCTATTCATTTTTTCTTCTGCACTTTTAATTCTTCTTTTTATTTCACTAAATTCTTGTAATTGCCATTCTTTTACTGATTCCATATATTCTTTAAAAAAAAAATCCATTGTCTTGCCTTTCCCTTCTTCTTCCATTTCTCTATGTTCTTCTTCTTCCTCTGGGTTGGTCATCTGTTGTTTCCTTGTTTTCTTTTTGCTCTCTTCTTTCTTGTACTCGTTGTTTTCTATGTTCTCTTCCTGTTGTTGTGTTGTAGCTGTCATTCTCAGCTGTGGAGATCGACTCCTCAGCTGGTCCCCCCTCCCGTCAGTGTTTTTTTTGTCATGCGCAGTTGCACACTTTTACTTGGCTCCGCGAGTCATTTTTGTCGTCCCGAGCTTGGGACTTCAACTGACCTTAGGGAGTGGGCTTCTCTCTCCGCGGCGGGCCTCCTCGGACAGGTAAGGCCTTCACCTTCTTCTTCCGACGTCCTTTCTTCTTCTCTTCTTTCCGTTGCTTTCGACTTTTCTTTCTTCGCTGCCATTTTCTTCCCACCTTTACTTTCACTTTGTTTTACTTTTTATGTTTGTGCCTTTGTGTTTTGTGTGTTTTTTTAAAACTTTTCCGGAGAGGGCTGGAGTTCCCTGACCGGCCACTACTCCATCACGTGACTCCTCCTGATAAATAATTAAGGTAAAGTCTGAATTAGCCTGCTACTGAAGTCAATTATTTAAAAAAAAACTCTGACCAAATGTATCCTTGCGAGATTTTGATTTACTCTTTCTGCATCCATGGATGCTACCTGACCTGCTATGTGTATCCCCAATGTTTTCTGCTTTAACTCTTTTACTCTTGTCATTTCTACCAAATGTTTAATGACTTTAACAGGAAGTACTTGATTTTGCTAAACATCTAATGAAAATTGAAAAACTTCCTTCAACTGAATTAAAATGTAAAATGGCAACATTTAAAACCCTTATTATTAGAGGAAAACAACAGGTTGAATGTAATTTGTTTTGGAGGTGATGAAGACACCAAATAAACAAAATGTACGTGTAGACAAAGGGAAGACATTCCCACTTGTGGTAGAGACCACAAGGGTTGCAAATCCAATGCAGGATTCAGCAGAAATTTCTCCAATCGGAGACTAATCAAGGAGTGGAACACTATTCACCGAGTTAGTCGAGATGGGGACTGTGGGTGTATTTAGTGGGGAAAAAAAGGATATTGTTAGTGTTTGATGAGCATATTTAAAATGGTAGCTGAGGAAATAGGTAGGGAGGAGAAATTTTATTTTCTCAGAGGGTGGTTCGAATGTTGAGCTCATGGCTTGTGGTAACAAAGTCAATCAAGGCTTTTATAAGGAATTGGCATTTACAAATATTTGGAAGAACAGGGATTGATAGGTAGTAGTCAACATGGTTTTGTCAGGGGTAGATCATGCTTAACAAATAAAGTTTTCCAAGGGGGTTAGAAAAAAGGTTGATGAAGGGAAAGCTGTGGATGTTGTCTATTTAGACTTTAGTAAAGCTTTTGACAAAGTTCTCCACAGGAGGTTAGGAAAAAAGGTGGAGGCATTAGGTATAAATAAGGAGGTAGAGAAATGGATTCAACAGTGGTTGGATGGGAGGTGTCAGAGTGTAGTGGTAGAAAATTGTTTGTCAAATTGGAGGCCAGTGACTAGTGGAGTTCCTCAGGGATCGGTCCTGGGTCCACTATTGTTTGTTATATATATTAACGATCTGGAAGAAGGGGTGGTAAATTGGATAAGCAAGTTTGCGGATGATGCAAAGATTGGTGGTATTGTGGACAGTGAGGAAGATTACTGTAGCTTAAAAAGAGATATAGGAAAGCTAGAGGAGTGGGCTGAGAAATGGCTGATGGAATTTAATACGGACAAGTGTGAAGTGTTGCATTTTGGAAAGGCAAATCTAAATAGGTCATATACATTGAATGGTAGACAATTGAGGAGTACAGACCAACAAAGGGATTTAGGAGTTATGGTAAAAAAAGTTGATACTCAGGTAGATGGTGTGGTGAAGAAGGTATTTGGAATGTTGGCCTTCATAAATCGGAGTATTGAATTCAAGAGTTGGGATGTTATGATGAAATTGTACAGAGCATTGGTGAGGCCAAATTTGGAGTACTGTGTGCAGTTTTGGTCACCAAATTATAGGAAAGATATAAACAAAATAGAGAGAGTGCAGAGAAGGTTCACGAGAATGTTGACAGGATGTCAGGGTTTGAGTTACAGAGAAAGGTTGAGCAGCCTGGGGCTTTTTTCTCTGGAACGTAGAAGATTGAGGGGGATTTGATGGAGATGTTCAAGATTTTAAAAGGGACCGAGAGTGTCAACGTGGATAGGCTTTTTCAATTAAGAGTGGGGGAGATATTCAAACCAGAGGCCATGGTTTGAGATTGCAGGGGGAAAATTATAAGGGGAACATGAGGGGAAATTTCTTCACGCAAAGGGTGGTTGGGATGTGGAATAAGCTTCTGGCAGAGGTGGTTGAAGCAAGGATGTTATTTACATTTAAGAAAAGACTGGATAATTACATGGGGGGGAGAGGATTGGAGGAGCTGGTCAGTGGGATTAGGAGGGTGGGGAATTGTTCTGGCATGGACTAGTAGGGTCAAACTGGCCTGTTCTGTGCTGTATATGGTTATATGGCATCGTGTTCAAGTAAAAACAGGAGGATGGGACTGACAGTTTCTCTTCAAAGAGCTGGTATGGAATTGATGTTCCTGTGAGCTTGTGGGTGAAAACCACAACCATGAATTCTGACACTCAGCTGTGGGTAGAGTGGGCTGTTTCTGTGTTCCAACTCCACTAAGGACCAAGCAAAACCAACCTTATGACAACACAGAATCAGTCTGTGCCGAGCTTTCAGTGAAACAACAGGTAGCTGAGGAGCTCTCAGATATTTTGTGGATTTTGGATAACCAAGTTTCTTGATAAAGGGTCCCGAAGTGGAAAAACTGCCACATACTGAAATTGCCTGACTCACTGAGTTCCTCTGGCAACTCGCTGCTTGCACAGCAAATCTCTCCAGTTGAGTTCAGAGCCTTTTGGAATCTTTTTCTAAGGGGATTCTGGGAAAAAAAATACCTTTTAACTATTTTTCAATGCAGGAGTGGATAAACATGGAGCGAAAGGTTAGCCCAAACAAACGAGAATGAGATATCAAGTTTATAATCAGATCAGCCATGATCTTATTAAAAGATGGAATGTATTGAAGGGCCTAGTATTGTTTTTATGTATGTGTATTTGCTCATTCCCCTGACCCTCTCTGCTCATCCTGTCTTTGTAACTCTCCCATTCACAACATAGCCCTTCTGTCCTGCCTTCTCCCTCAGGCTCTTACCAAGCCACATTGCTGCCTTACAATCCCCTCCACTCCTTTCCATTCTCCCTGGTCTCCACCCCATTGCCTTATACCCTCTGGTTTCCCTGTGTTCTATTTTTGCTCACTCATACCCACCTCTCATTCACCTGCTTCACACACAAGCCCACCCTTTCACTACCCAGACTCCACTGTCTTCACCCTTTGCTCTCCTGTAAGGCTGGCCACCCACCTTAACCCCCTTCACTCCTCACCTTCACACCTTTGTCCTTTCCTTCCACACCCTGCACCCATTTCTTCACCTCCTCACCTTGAATTCATTTGCTCAGCTGTCCTCATATCTTCATCCCCTTACACCTGTACCTCGACCCTCACTCCCCTCCTCATAACTTCCTTCCTCTCTTCTTTTCCCCCTCCTTTGCTCCCCACACTTTGATCTTTCGCTCTCCTCTCTACTTTTATATTTTCCCTGACCTTGCTCTCCACTTTGTTTCCACCTCATTCTCCTCCTCTCCTTCATCCCTCCCTGTATCTCGCACTCCCCCTTTGTACATTAACACCCCTTTCCCATGCCCCCTTTACTTCCTCGGACACCAGCTTCACCCTATTGGCTCCCTCACCCTGTCCCACACTGCTCCATCAATTTTCAACCACTCCCTCACTGCATTTTCATCCTTTGCCCTCTTCCATTGTTCTCCAATCCCTTCATGTTCTCTGTCTGTTCCCTCATGCTTCTACTCTCTCATCCTCCCTTTACTCAACCTTCCTCACTCACGCTCTGCTTCCTTACCCTCCATTTTAAGCCCATCACCCTTGGCTCTCTCCGCTTTCCCTTGCCCTTGCCCTTCCCCTTCCCCCTTTGCTTCTTCACTGAGCCATTGGTTCCTCTTCCTCACCTTCTCCCTTGTGCTTTCATAATTCTTCACCCTCCCTTTGTGCTCCCATGCTCTCACCTTCTGTCATTGTCTGGCACCCCCACTGGTTTCCCTTCACTCCTCTATCACCTTGACCTCATGCTTGTTCTTAGGCCACCCCCACCTTGATCATTTCCTTAAAACCTGACCTTTCCCTTGCTCTTTCCCCACTCTCATTAGCTCTCCCCGCTCACTTTCCTTCCACTTACTCCCTCGCCCAACCCTTCACTCTATCACACTCCCTCACCTCACTCCCTCATACTCTTGACCTTGCTTTCCCTTTCCCTCCCCTTTGCTCATTCACACTCCCCCTCTACACCCTCGCTTCATCACATCCTTCCACACCCACCTCGTCTCCTCATACCATATAACAATTAAAGTATGGACACAGGCCATTTCGGCCCCTCTAGTCCACACCAATTTAAGTGATCTCCTCTAGTCCCACTTACCTGCATCCTGCCCATAACCCTCCAATCCCCTCATATCCATGCACCTATCCAACTTTTTCTTAAATGAAAAAATTGTCCCTGCTGCAACCACCACTTCCGGAAGGTCATTCCACTCAGCCACCATTCTCTGAGTGAAGAAGCTCCCTCTCATGTTACTTCTAAACTTTTGACTCCTAACCCTCAACTCATGGCCCCTCGTTCCAATCTCACCTACCCTCAAGGGGAAGAGCCTATTCACATCTACTCTGTCTATCCCCCTCATAATTTTATAAACTTCTATCAAATCCCCCACCCCCCCTCAACCTTCTACACACCCAGTTTTCTCAATTTTTCTCCATATTCTAGCTACTGCAATCCAGGCAACATTTTAGTAAATCTCTGCACCCTCCCTACCCTACCTTACTGATATCCTTCCACAATATTCCAAATTTGGCCTCACCAATGCCTTGAATAGTCTCAACATCACTTACCAACTCCTATATTCTATGCTTTGATTTATAAAGGCCAGCACATCAAAAGCCTTCTTTACCAGTCTATCCACATGAGATTCCACTTTCAAAGAACGATGAACTGTAATTCCAAGACCCCTCTGTTTCTCTTCATTCCTCAACGCCCTCCCCTTCACCACATACGTCCTGTTTTGATTATTCTTCCCAAAATGAAGCACTTCACACTCATCTACATTAAACTCCATCTGCCACCTTTCAGCCCACCCTTCTAAGCCGTCCAAATCCTTCTCCAGTCCTTGAAAGCCATCTTCACTATCCTGGCTCTGTCAGCAATCTACATAATTACTCACCTGGAATCACATCCATGCTGATGTATGGTTCAAAAGCCTTCTTCTTGCTTTGTGTACTTAAAAAAACTCCAAGAAAGGCAATGCAGGAGCTAAGGAAATAAAGAAATCAGAATCAAAGAATCATACCCTCAGCAACTCCCAGTCCACCAACTTGGTTGTTCCTTTCACTTGTAGTACAGCCAGTTATTTTCCTGTTTAGAAACCTCTAATAAATTCCCTTGCCAGCCTTCCCACAGCCACTAAGCTGCATATCATAATTATTTGCTGCATAAAAGAAACTTCTTCCTCACACAATCCTAACTTTTAAATTTATTTAAATTAAATAAAGTGAGAATCAGGTTGGTTCTGAGATCAGCTTGGTCAAATATTACTTGGGTTCAGGGCAGTAATCCGAGTTGAGGGGAAGTAGAGAAAGCCTATATACGTGCTAGAAAAGCCCAGCAAACAGTCAGCAGAAGTGGTTGGGAAGGAAATGGAATAAGGCATGAGAGTGCCGAACCAAAACAACCCAGTGATGTAACGACGTCACTCAGGCCTTGTTAAAAATAGTCCATTAGTTCCGTTGCTAAAATATTTTCATTTCATCCATATTAAAATGAGCCATATGGGCAGCTGGAGGAAGTGGTACCATTGCAGCTTTTAAGAAAAAAAAGGACGGTTACATGGATAGGATGATGTTTTATGCAGACAGTGTGGGTGGGACATTTGGTCAGCCTGGGCAAGTTGGGCCAAAGGGCCTGTTTCCATGATGTATGACTATCCATGAATTTCTTTCTAACATTCCAAAATAGATCTACAAATTCTGAAATTATGTGTTATATTCCCAAGCTCAGGTATAATAAGCCATTTGCAAAAATGGTGTAGTTCCCATATCAACCCTTGAGAGGAGGCAATTATATATTCTCCTCCATTCTCAAGAATAACCATTGCACATTATTCACTGCTTTGTGCGAGCCAATTTTATATGCATGGTTCTTCCAATTCTCCAAATTAGGTGGCTCTAATTTTGAGAACAATTCTGCTAATGTAATATTTTGGCAGACATCTTTCCAAAGTGAATTTCACATCAATGTTCTTGTCAGCCCTCTAAATTTCTTATTTGAAGCACTTATTATCCAAATAATTTGTCTTGTTAAAAACACAGCACTTTTACTAGAGATATTAGACTTGGGTGCAAAATAGTGACCTTGTCAGCAATGCCCGCATCCATAAAAAGTAAACTGATAAGAAGTCTTGCATCATAATAGTTAAAATAACTTTGGAAAAGGATTTAGACCGCTCCAAGATTTAAAAAAATTGAAGAGGGACAATTTCCGAGATCAGATTTGGAATTAAAGTAGTAATGGGGGAGGGAGAGACACGGAGCCATGGAGGAAGTGGTGATCCTAGTGCTCAGACTCCAGTCACTGGTTTGGGCAAATTCCTTGGTGGAAACCTTATCCCACTGGGTCTGGAGCTCAGTTCAGATCAAGGGTTTGATCTGGCAGCTGCAGCTGCAGAGCACAGGGCACAAAACCAGGAGCAGGGACAGAACTCTCCCCTCATCCGAACAAAACCATTCTGAGTGTATAAGCTTATGTTTCTCTGTATGATAATGGATTACGTCATTGCCAACGACGGGGTGAAAGAAATTAGGCATGAGCAGTAGGTACACAGATATGAAACAACGAATCCAAACAGGAATTTTAACACAATGAGTATTTTATATGACAATAAAGATTATAAAGACAAGGTGTTTATTGGGATTCTATTGATAACTGAAATCAGAGTTAACTCAGATTTGCTCTCTCTGGACTTTTTGCCCACATCTCTCTCCAGTGCTGGTGTTAATATACCAGCATCCCCCTTTTCTCATTAGTAATTTCCTGTCTACCTTGAGGCAGGAAACAGGTTTTCACTCCTACCCTTCACTGAGTTAGGATCAGTTTCTGCTGTGTTATCAAGTGCCAACTTGCTTCTCTGATGCTCATTATTGGCCAGGCTCTCTGTATTTTCACACTTCAAAATTACTCTGGCCTGTCTGGGAAGAACTTGTGAAGTGATCCCAACACAAAGTGCAGGAGGTAAGGGGAAGAAGTGGCCAAGATAAATACAGAAAAACAGTCAATAGCAATCAGAAGTTTAATCTGGGAATCTGCAAGTGTTTCTGTTACTGTCGCCAAAGTACAACAATTCAGAGTTTGCTCAGATTCATTTTTAATGAGGTGATTCGCTCTCTCTGGATTTTTTTGCCTACATATCTCTCTCTCTCTCTCCAGCGCTAGTTTTATTCATCAATGCCATTGCTAGATGAGTGTACAGAATTGACCTACCCAAGGACGAACATGCAGATGTGAAGAGCATCAGCACCATTAAACTCCAGGTAAAACGTGGCTCCTAGAAAGTAAAACAAATCAATCAGAAGGAGTCAGATTCTGTTGGCTACATCAGCATCCCTCCAACCTTCAACAACCACCCCCCCAGTCCATGACATTGCAATACCATTCTCAAGATCTTCTTCTTTCACAGGGGTTAGTCTCACACTTGGAAGATACCACAGGCAGGTTCCCCACTTCTTCCTGCAAGATCCTATCCCATTTGCAAACAACTATCATCAAGCTGTTAACTCACTTGGAGTGCCATTATGTTATTACATTTTAATACCACCCACAATATCTCCTGGAGATTACCAAGGCGTCACATGCCTACTGGAATGCATGAATACTCACCAGCAGTTACAGCGATGGTGGTGGAAAAAATGTAGCTGACGCCAGCAATCTGGGATGGATCATATAACTCCGAAACCTCACGCAGGAACCTTTAGTAAAACAAGGAACAGCTTCAGTCTCAAGCTCTGGAACACTCCACTCTTGCCAAGAACATGGTGTACTAACACTAAAACCTCAGTGCCTCCCACTCCGTACTACAGACTAAATAATAAATCTGTTCCCAACTTTAAAGAAGCAGTCGCTGATTGAATACACATAAGTGCCGGAGAAACACAGCAGGCCACACAACTATAGGGTAAAGGGTAACCAACATTTCCAAGGTATCAGAAGAGGAGAACTCCTTCAGGGTAGGCATCCCTCGAAGAGACTTCACACTGGATCAGCTGAATGGAGTTAAACAGGAAATTCTGCAGATGCTGGGGTCGAGTGCAATATATAAAAGTGCTGGAGAAACTCAGCGTCTATAAAAGTAAAGGTTAAGCAGCATTTTAAGCTTGACCCCTGATTGGGTGGCTCACAAAAGTCACCGTCCCAGAGTGAAAGACCACCATGTTACACAGTGTACTGAGTATGCAAGGACAGCGTAAACCTCATTAAGTGAAAGAAAGAACAGCGCCTGATGTAGGGTGCATAAAAACATTGTGTTACTGTCTCAGTGTATGAAAGGAGATTGTGACCACTGCCCCAAGTGTATAAAAGCACAGTGACCAAGAATCTAGAGTCTGAAAGGACAGTGTTGGTCACATTGCCCCAGAGTAATAACTTGCTGTTGCAAGGTGAAAAGTGTCTGAAGCCCTGAACATAAGTGGCCAAAGGCAGTGTCTAACCCACTGTTCCAGTATGAAAGGACACAGTTCCACTGGGAAAAATATCCAGTTTTCTAAACTGGAAGAAGACAGAAGCTGACAGAATGAAAAGACAACCACCGAACCCCTATCCCACGTGTAAAAGACCACTGTGTGATCCAGTGCCTTGGAGTGTGAGACAGTCCGACCCTCTGTCCCCAAAGTGGGAGGGGATAGAAAACATCTTTAACACTCGGCTGTTTCAAGCTGCCTTGTAAAATGGGGTTAACCAGGCAATTTGCCCGGTTAGTGCCCCCACTCACGTGGTAGCTTGAAAGGGTCCAACCCTGTCAGCGTGGTCCAAATCCAACCGTGTCCCTGACCTACCAGGATGCGTCCTCTGACGGCTTGAACAGCAAAATGGCCAACCCCGTTTCTCCTGTGATGTCAGCGCTTACACACTGGCATGTATGAGGTTGATGTAACCTATACTGGATGAAGTGCCTTCTCCGATTGGGGGAGAGAGAGGGGTCACTTCCGCAGGACCCGGGGAGGGGGGTTGGGGAAGAGGTCACTGCCGTGATGGCGGGGGGGGGGGTTCCCCCACAGTTGGGGGAAGTGAGGTCGCTGCCATGGGCATAGAGGTCAATGCCACAGGGGAGAGGGTGCCACAATCAGTGGGAGAGAGGTCACTGTTGCGGTGGGAGAGAGGTTGCTGCCGTAGTGGGGAGAAAGAGGGGTCGCTGCCACAGTGGTGGGGGGGTGGGGGGAGCCACGAACTGCCGCTGCTGTGAATGCCACTCTGGCTGTGACAGCTCAACGCTCGCAGCAGCGGGACATTGCTGGGGGGAGGGGAACGATTGGCAGGGTGGGTGTTGATTGACGGTGGGGGTCGCGATTGACAGGGGGATGGTGATTGATGGTGAGTGGGGACTGATGGGGGAGGGAATGACTGATGGCTGGTGGGTGGGGAGAAGACACTGATGATTCCTCTGAGTGCGTGACGCATCACTTAACCACGTAACCATGGGGGCAGGATTTCCCCTTAAATGCCAGGTTGGCGATTTAATGGGTCAATCCCCCTGCAGCTTAAAAGGTGCTGGAAGCACCTTTGTCTCAGTAATCACATCTGGGTCCCAGGAGGGCTACCCAGGTGCTACAGCTTAAACGTGCCTAATGTCTGCTTCAATCCATCTGTGAGACGTTGACAAAGAAAGAGAAAGGGTGGTTATACCACACTGGAGGAACTAGTGGGTCGAGTGACAGCAATGAAGACGAAAGATAAAGTGGCAGTAACACAGACTTTAGTACATGAACCCCAGCTTCTCACTATATATATTTAATGATTTAGATAAGGAAATTAAATGTAGCATTTACAAGCTACATGGAAGTGTATTCTGCTGAAACAATGCAGAGGCTCCAGGTTGATTTGGATAGGTTCAGTGAGTAGGCAAATGCATCATATTTGCAATATCATCTGCATAAAGGTGAGATTATTCACTTTGGTGGCAAGAAATTAGGAAAAGAGTGAATGCAGTGACATCTGGATGTCCTTGTGCACCATTCGCTGAAGGTCAACATGAAGTGAAGAAAAAGGTGTGTTGGCCTGCAAAATAAAAGGAATGGAGTACAGGAGCAGGGATATTTTACTGTAATTATACAGGGTCTTGGTGAAATGACATCTGGACCACTGTGTGCAGTTTTGGTCTTCTTGTCTGAGGAAGGATATTCTTGGGATGGCTGGAGTGAAACCTGTAGAGAGATTGGAGTAAGCTCGGACTGAATGGCTGACTCACTCCTATCCTGACTTTATGTTTCTGTGTGACCTATTCACCTAGATTTTGAAAGGACAGCATGCAACTTCAAATTTAAAGAATAAATAAGGTGGTTGATCAATTGACTGAATGTGTGTGAAGCTCAATTCCAGAGGGTGATACAATGAACTAAGTGTGAAAGGACATTACAAGAAAATAGGAATACAATGAATTTAAAAGTCCAGGGACTGAGGTGAATTGAGATGGAGGTCGAAATCGTCGTTGAGAGAAAATTGCATGAAAGGGCATTTGTACCCATTGCCTAACCCTGTTATGTTATTAACTGGGTTAATATTAAATATTAATAATATTAAATAGCAGAATAAATTTATTATAGAAAATAAATGAGATAATGGGGGAACAGAACTAAACAATTTTTTTTTTAAAGTTCCCACAATGGATGATCCTTGTGTTGGATAGTATTTAGTTCAAAGGAGCAATCACAGAATCACAGGCTCTCTATTGGAACAGTATAGGTTACATCAACCTCATATATTCCACTAAGCAATGAACTGCCATTTGATCCAGCATGCTGCCTGGATTCGAGGGTATGAGCTATGAGATTGGACAATCTTGGACTGTTTTCTCTGGAGGATAATTTTATAAACTTCTAGCACTCATGGAGTGGCATTGACAGGGTAGTCAGAATATTTCTCCTTCAGGGTAAAAATGTCAAACACAAGAGGACACACATTTCAAATTAGGAAGGGGAGAAGTTTAAAGGGGATCTGTGGGGCGTTTTAAAAAAAAAGATTGGTAGGTGCTTGGAACAGGCTGCCAGGAGATACAATAGTAGAGGTTGTAGATATAGATCAGTTAAAAGTATGGGCAGAGAAATCAGGACAAAGGGATTTATGATTTATAAAATTGTGAGAGGCATTGATAGTGTAGACAGACAGAATCTTTTCCCCAGGGTTGAAAGGTCACATACTGGAATACATGCATTTATGGTGAAGTGGGGGTGGGGGAAGGGGACTAGTTTTCCCCTACAAAGAATGGTGGGTGCCTGGAATGTGGGGGAGTGTATACAGTTAATGTCAGGGCTCTTAAAGTAATTGATGTATAGAAGGGACCAGGGTTCAGGTCCATAGCTCACTGAAAGTAGCCAAGGCTTATAGAAGGCTTGCATTGACTGCAAAAGTAAGGAAGTCATGTTTTTGCCTAACACTTTGGTTAGGCTGGACTTGGACACTGTACAATACTGGTTGTCTCATTACAGAAAGAATGTAGAGCCTTTGGAAAGGATACAAATGTACTACTGTAGCACCACTTTTTTTTCCTGGCACTATGGTAACTGCAAATATTTACTTTCAATCTATCTTTTTTATTTATCACCTCTCTTTGACTTAATTTGATGTATACTATTGTAGATTTTTTTATTAAGTAGTTGTTCAACTGCAGCAAGTAAGAATTTTGGGATGCATGTGTCCATTGTACAATGTGAATGCCAATACATTCATTAACATCATCATAGATGAAGTTTACCACGATGTTGCCTGGTTCAGAGAGTTGAGGGAGGAGATTGGACAGACTTGAGTCGTATTCTTTGGCGTGTCAAACGCTGAAGAGAGATCTGATTTATGATTTATAAAATTGTGAGAGGCATTGATAGTGTAGTCAGACAGAATCTTTTCCCCAGGGTTGAAAAGTCACATACTGGAATACATGCATTTATGGTGAAGTGGGGGTGGGGGAAGGGGACTAGTTTTCCCCTACAAAGAATGGTGAGTGCCTGGAATAG
This sequence comes from Narcine bancroftii, assembly GCF_036971445.1. Lineage (NCBI taxonomy): Eukaryota > Metazoa > Chordata > Chondrichthyes > Torpediniformes > Narcinidae > Narcine > Narcine bancroftii. Next base: position 174,604,286 of record NC_091476.1, read on the forward strand.
GCACCCAGGAGTAGTGGTGGAAGCAATTACAATAATAGCATTTAAAAACTGACAGACACATGAATATGAAACATCCATCATGAGCAAAAAGCAAAAATTTTTAGTTTGATTTGGACATCATGATCAGCTCATGTGGACTTATGTTGACACATAAGAAAATGAAGAGTAAGGCACAGGTCATACAAGCCTACTCTGCCATTCACTAAGATTATGGCTGACCCTTTACCTCAAATTAAGTTATTTGCCAGATCGTCAGATTCCCTTAATGTTTAAAAATCTACTAACGTCATTGATGAATGTAAACATTCTCTTCAGTATCTATAACCTTCCAATGCAGAGAATTCAAAAGAACAAGAAATCAAAACCATGTGAATTACAAATTCTCTGCCTAAAAAGGATAATGATACTCAGAACTTCACTCGCCGGAAGAAATAAACCAATGATCAGTATTTAGAATGTCTGACCAAAGATCAATGGGAAAGGGAAAGCTTTTGAGGGACATGGACAAATATTTCGGATTGCCTCTTAACAGCCTTCTCAGTTCAGGAAAATTCTGGCATTGCCAGTGAGACAATTAAATATTTTAAATATTAAAAAAGAGATGCTTGAGAGGTGAAGGGGACAGAAAGAGTGACACTTAGCTCTGCTATGAAATTCCGTGGTTCTACCATTTTAATTTGGCAGTGGTGAGCAGGACTCCTTAGATTTGTGAATTAACGAATTACAGATTTTTATATGTCTTCTTAATCCTTGGATTATGTCTAGTTTAGAGCATCACGTTCTGGCCACAAAGAGAGATGCATTTTAACCAGCAGGATGTGACACAAAACAAGCTGTAACATGGACACAAACTTCACCTTCATGAAGATTTGTTGCTGTTTAGCAAATCTTGGCCAGAAGTCAAATTACTTGGAAGGGAGTGATGTCCAGAACCCAGAAAGAAGAATGCAAGTGAGAAATCAAAACCATCAGAAGTTGGGAGAAACACACGTTTAAGATTAGAGAATTTTTACTCACGTTGCTTGAAAGACTGCGGTGGCAACCATAATTACAAACATAACATAGAATATGGGATAGGACAGCTGGAGATTTCCCTGGATCGACAAAACAATCATTCCTGACACACCCTTTGCTGCAACAACGGTCACTGAGCCTGAAACGGCAAATGACAGAGTATTAATTATGGATAGATACACAGCCAGCGATCCTGATACCACTGAACTAATGATGAATATGTAGCTATACACCCAGAACAATTACACCACCAGCAACACACAATTTTAAAAAAGCTTGTCAAAGAGTAGGTTTTAAAGGTACCTTATCAGAGGGAAAAGAAGATGGAATGGCATTTTTCAGGAGGTGGTCAAGAGCCTTAAAGCTGAGAGGGAATGGGGACCACCGGACAAATAAGACAACTGAGGTTGTTTACCTTTCTTACCAGTCTTCAGAGTACTGATGGAGGGGAGTACACCCAGTGAACCAAGACCATAACAGCATGATGACAAAAATGCAAGGAACGGGGAGATAGTCCAAGAGAGCAAAGATTATTGGGGTTTCTATGATTAAAGGCAACAATAGATGTTTCTGTGTTTGCAGGCATGATTTTAGAATGGGGTTTTATCTTCATGATGCCTGGGCTGCAGAAAATTCTGGAAGGAACAGTTGAAGAGGATGCGGTTTTGGTCTGATGACAAAGGGTTGAGATCCTACAGGCAGATTTAAAAAGGTTAGGAAAGAGATAAAGAATAAAGTCTTTAAAGATGGTCATCTCTGGATTACTCTCTGTGCTGAAGACCAGTGAGTATCAAACAGCAATACAAGTGAATGCATATCTGAGAGGAAATGCAGGAAGAGAGCTTTACATTTTTGGGAAGATGGGACCAATACTGGATTGTACCTCAATAGAGCTGAGACCAATCCATGTATACTCTGCTTTACAAAAGTAGAGCATTCCTATGAAACCCTTCGTGAGCAGAAATGGGATAAAGCAAAGACCATTCACTTTTATTGAAAGCTATTTTCGTAAAAGCGAAAACCCATTCAAATTTATTTTGGATAGCATCCAAAACACTTGAGTACTCGTAAAGCGTGGTGTACCTGTATATTAATGGGGAAGGTCGATTAACCAGCCTCTTGCTCTGCTCCATCATTCATTAAAATCATGCCTGATTTAACTTTCATCAAATCCATCACTTTCCTGTCTTGATTTTCTTACTGTTTAAAAATCTAAATTGAATATAGTCATGGATTCAGCACAGTTTTCTGAAGCTAGGAGTTTGTCTTTATCTCAGTCTTAGAAAGATGGCCCCTTATTATGAAATAAGATGAAACTATACTCGCCCCCTCCTTCCAGCATTCACCACCATGATGTCAAAGGATCTTGTTTCATAAACATAGAACAGTACAACACAGTACAGGCTCTTCAACCCACAATGTAGTGCGACCTATGTAAACCTACACTGCAACAATCTAATTTTTCCCTTCCTCACACCCAGCACCTAAATTTAATAAGCACTGATCTGAATGGTTCAACCTTTCTTCTAACACCATGCCTCTTTATCCAGCATCATCCTGGTGAACCTTCTCAAGTGTTTTCAATAATGTATCATTCTTTACATAAGGTGACATAAATTGTCCATGATACTTCAAATATAGCTTCACTACTGACTTGCATAGTTGCAGTTATGATGACCTACTTTCATTGAGTTGAAATAAAAGCATCATTCCCCATTACCTACTTTATCTCCATGCTAGCTTTTAATGTTTCACATCCAACCATCCACATTCCCTTTGTGCTGCAGCTTCCTGCAGACTTTCTCCATTCTATCATTCTTTCTTCCAAAAGTAAACAACTTCAGATTTTCCTCCTTTATTGTTCAATTTGTTGCCCATCTCTATAATCTGTTTGTACCTTCAAATAGATGACTTTCCCTATTCTAATATCCTAATTTCAAAGTATCATCTTCCAAAGCATGAGCTTCAATATCCCAAGTTTCGATCTCTTTAAGCCAACAAACCAAACTCTGTGGCTGTTAGTTTATGTAGTTTTAATTCGTTCATAAAACAGATAAACATTTTGCATAGCTTTGTATTAAGACTTTCATAACAAAGCATTTACTGTATAATGATACAAAATTTAAATAGAGATATAAAACATATATAAAGATACAGAGATTCACAATCTTAAAGAGATACAAAAATGCAAAGAAAAATTTTTCGTGCTCACGCTTCCTTCACATCTTGTAGAATGCAAGAGCAAGTCGTTAGCCTTGGCGAATATTGCAACATATGACATCATAGTCACTATGGTAACACTACAAACAACAGTTCTCTTCAAGGCACAAATTAACTAAGAATCAAAAACACAACATTTTAACTTTTACACTTCCTTTCAGCTTTGTTTTCCACCTACATCATCTACAGATTTGGCTATAGTTTATGCACTTCCTTCCCCTAAATTACTGACCGAGTCAGTGATAGCAAGAGACAGAAAATTATACAGTGGAAGAGACAAAATGTATGTCAGATGCCAGAATGTTCACCCATGAGAACATGTCTGATCATATAAGGGGAAGGAAATAAGTCAGGCAAAGAGAAAAAAAGAATTTTAGGGAAACAAAATTGAATCCAAATTTATTCTAAAGACATTCTATAAGAAAATAATTGCTAAAGAGGCGAGGTATGCTAATCAAAAATTGAATTCACACAAGGCGAACCATGGCTCAGTACATTATATTAATTGGGCACATTAATGGAGTACATAACATCAGTATTTAATGGGAAAAAGGTGCACCTGGAGCCTCAACAAATGAGGATGTAGTTGAGATTCTAAATGGGCTAGAAATTGATAAAGAGGCACTGGAGTGGTGAGCTGCACTGAAAGTGCCCCAGATGAGTAATCCAAGGTTGCTGAAGAATGCGAGAATAAATTAGAAAGGTCATGGTCATAATCCTTCCAAGGCCCACAGTTTCAAGGTGCTAAAACCCAAATGTTATGGCATTGTCGAAAAAAGGCATAGGTATAAACCCAGTAACAAGAGGCCAGCTAATATTCTAGAGATAATAATCATGGACAGAAATAGACATCGCCTGGCCAGTCATGCACTGATTAGAATAGCAGCATGGCAATTCATGTGTAGCTAACAGCTTTCTGATGAAGTAAGAAGGAAGGTCAGAGGCAGACGCATGGCTGATGCAGCAAATAGGAATGTGGTAAGTTACCACATACAATAGGCATGCCACCAACTTTAGAATAAAAGGGCTGTAATAGCATGGATGAAATTTAAGCAACCAACAATGAGCAGGAAGCCACGTGGTATCTTTGTGCTAGAAGGAATGTACTGTGGAGTCTCCTGGGTTGATATTTGGACTATGGCTTGGACTTGGTGCACAGGTACTATTTCTCAATATAAAAATAAACTTAATAAAGGCACAATAAACTGTGATAACAAAAGCAAAAGACTTCAGGAAGACAGGGTGGAGGAATGGGAAGCGGGAAGAGAAATTTAATGATGAAAAATGCTAAATTTGAATTTTCATATGAAGATTTGATTTACAAGATTATGAGAGGTATAGACAGAGTGGATGCGAGAAGGCTTTTTCCACAGAGAGGGGGAGATAAATACACGAGGTCATAGTTTTAAGATGAAGGGGAAAATGTTTAGGGGGAACATTAGGGGGAAGTTCTATTTTACCTGTCACCATCTCAAAGAATTCAAATAGATTTGTCAAGCACGATTTTACCTTTTGTAAATCCATGTTGACTCTGTCCGATCCCTTCTCTGCTAGTCACATGCTCCGCTATTACATCCTTAATAATGGATTCCATCATTTTGCCCTCTACTGATGTAAGGCTCACCGGCCTATAATTCCCCGCTTTTTCTCTACCTCCCTTTTTAAATAGTGAGGTAACATTAGCTACCCTCCAATCCATGGGTACTGATCCTGAGTCTATCGAGTTCTGGAAAATAATTCTTAAAGCATCTGCTATCTGAAGGTCACTTCCTTGAGTACCCTAGGATGTAGATTATCAGGCCCTTGGGATTTATCTGCCTTCAATCCCATCAATTTCCCCAAGACCATGTCCTTAGAGATACTCATTTCTTTCAGTTCCTCCCTTGCATTAGTCTCTATGTTTCCCAACATCCTTGGGAGGTTATTTGTATCCTCTCTTGTAAAAACAGAACTAAAGTAAGAATTTAATTGGTCTGCCGTTTCCTTATTCCCCATTATATATTCCCCTGATTCTGACTGCAAGGGACCTACTCTGGATTTCACCAATCTTTTCCTCTTGACATTTATAAAAGCTTTTGCAGTCGGTTTTTATATTTGCCGCACGCTTACTTTCGTAATTTATTTTTGCTCTCTTGATTAATCCCTTTGTCCTCCTTTGGTGCATCTTGAACTGCTCCCAGTCTTCGGTTGCGGTACTTTTTTTGGCCAATTGATATGCCATATAAAAGTGTAAAAATATAAATTAATCTCATTTAAGTGGTAACCACGAAATTATCTGCTCATCAACGCCCTTCAAGAAGTGGGACAGAAAGGCTGTAGATCGTCCAGGCCTGATGACTTGCTCCTAGTAACAGAGCATAGAGAAATAATCTCTGCCATTCCAATGTGACTCACCAATATGAACGCACATTTTTAACAACCTCCTCAGTTTAATTATAGCTGGATACTAAAGGCTGGCAGAAGCAAAGGCCCAATTAAAACATTCACTAATCTCTGACTTGGAATTCCATTCACACTCATGAAGCTTTACAGCAGTCACCACAAAGCCATCCCCAAATTCACCACCACTTCCAAAACAGTCAATTCTCTCCAACACCCCTGCAACAGAGGGGACAGAACAGTACACGGACGAGTATTCGACCAATGATTAGCTGCCAAACGTGATAGATGTCTGTAGGTTTCCTACAAAATGCGCAGGAACCTAACCACTGTTCTAGGCTACTGCAACAGCAAATCTCAAACTCACCAATAAAAAGGGCACCCAGTGCACGGGAATCCATCTAATTACAGGTTCCCCTCCATGTTGCACAGCATCCTGATTTAGAAATGGATCAGCAATACTTCATCTCCACTGGGTCTAAGTCGTGGAACTCAAGCACAGTGGACATACCTTTGCTCGAGGCCCAGAGGTTCAAAAGGTGCCTCACCATCAAAAGGGCAATTAGAAATGAGCATTAAATGACACCCATCTTCTGACTAATGAATTTTAACAAGTGTAGATCATTAACAAGTATAAAGGATTGACAGCACCTCACACAATTAATGTGGGTCAAGAATAACTCATACTAAATGTACAGTTATTGCAATCTTACTCTGTTGAACAATGACGTGGTGTCAATCTTCATTTTGTCTTGGCTTGAGAATTTATGGATATCTGCACGCAGCAACTTGCAAGTCAGGACAGCGTCTGGTTCAGCTGGCATTCTCTGGTCCAACTTTCCACAACCCCAGCATTGCTCTCCTCAGATGTGGCTAAGCTTCCTTTCTCCATAACTGACCTGCTCATTCGCTCTTTATATTTTGCAAATATAAAGACACTGTTTGACCTGCTGAGTTTCTCCAGCTCTGTGTTTTACTTCAACCAGGGTGTCTGCAGACTTTTGTGTCTTACTTTAGTGAACATCAAATGCTAACTAAGGAGGCTATGAAAGAATCTGTCTGGAACCATGTCAAATCACAAATCAGAATCACTGATTTTTTTGTAGACTGATACCAGAACTTGCAATCTGAACCTAAGTTGGGGATGTCAGCACTCACCTAATAGAGCTTCCAGAAGTAGAATAACAACAAGATAGGCCATTTTTCGTATTTTGTAGAAGTATAGGAGAACGCAGAACAGGATAATCATTACCAGCTAGAATATAGAAAGAAGCCAGTAAGAACCACTGAATTATGATATATTAACAATATTAATTTCAACAATTCCTTTGTGTCTTCTAAATTCATTTACTTCCTCTCCAATCTTCCTCGTGTACATGGCCAGAGGCTTTTCCCAGGGCTGAAATAAGGGGACATAGTTTTAAGGTGCTTTGGAGCAGGTACAGGGCAATGCTAGAGTGAAGTTTTTCACATGGATGTGGTGCCAGTAATGGAGGTGGACGCAAGTACAATAGGATCTTTTAAGAGACATGGAACTGAGAAACTGGAGAAAAATGGAGGGTTACGCTGAAGGGAAATTCTAGGTTAGAAAGTTGGTAGAACACTGTGGGCTGAAGGGCCTGTACTGCGTGGTAGATTTCTAGATTCTATGTTCCTGTATTCAGTTTGATTCTCATTTGTAAATAACCGGAAATCAGTTATATACAGCTAATACACAGCTGGAAAAACTTTGAGGTTCCCTCAATTGTCCAGAAGAAGCAACGATATATAACAAACATTTCAGCCCTGAGGCCTTCATCAAGTTATGAGCCAAAATCAGGCAGGTGTCTGAATAAAACGAGTGGAGAGAGGTCAGTATGAGGAGCACACACGCAGCCAAAAAGCCATGGTGGACATGGATAGGGGGGGCAAGAGAGAAAATCTGAGAATTAATCAGGGGAGGGGGTAGCTCTGTGAATGCAGGGCTGGAGGAAAGGGAGGGATAGGGAAGGAGTGAAAAAGAGACAGGGGATGGGAAGATGGAGGAAAGGAGACATAGGGAGAGAGAGACTGGGTGAGTGGGGGCTTATAGAAACCAGAAAAGTCAATTTTAATGCCATCTTGTTGGAGGGTGGCCAGACAGAATGTGAGGTGTTCTTCCAAGTTGCGGGTGGTCTCAATTTGGCAGTGCATCCTTACCAGGTATAATAGAAAGGGCCAGCCCAGTAAGTGGGAAACAAGATTCCTCCCCGAAAGCTTCTCATGAGCATTCGGTCCAAATGTTACCAGGAGGTAGATTCCAACCACTGTGAACCCCCAGCCAAGGAATGACAGCACGTAGTTTCCTGCAGAACATACAGAATAGATGAGTGAGACAGAGACACTGTGCTCAGGGCACAGACCTCCTCCACATTATTTCCTGCAGTTCTGTTCTCGTACCCCTTTCCAGCCAGAACGTGGACTCCTCCTATCCTCATCCTCCGTCTAATCAGCCTCCACATTTCCTGTCAAGCTACTGTGTGATACCTGATAGATCTTCAGCATCTCACCCATCCACAGTGCACGATGGTGCAACTAGCAGAGCCACTGACATTCAACCCTGGGTTTCCCCAGTGTGTTCCCGTCTTCTCCCACATCCTACGGACATGTGGATTGGCTAATGTAAACTCCCTCTCAGGTGTAAGTGAGTGGAATAATCTGGAATGAACATGTAAACAATTGGGATAAATATAGGATTTGTGTAAATGGGTGGATGAGGGCTGAAGGACCCGTTTCTGTTTTGATGACATTTTTGGCATTCCATAAATACTATTCCCTTCATGACTCTCTGGTCCACTATGCCATTTCCACCAACTATTTTCCTTCTCATGGTATTTTCCCTTCCAAGTATGAGAAGTGCAATAGTTGCCTTTGCCTTCCCACCATCCTGCATCCTAAACTTCCAGCTAAAGCAGTGATTCACTTCCATTTTCGACTTCTGCATTCAGTGGTCATAATGTGGTCTCTTCTACATTGGAGAAACCAATTGAAGATTGGGTGAGAACTCCTCTGTTCAGTCCACTAAGGTAGTTCCGAGCTTCAAGTCACCTTTTATTTTTTTCATCAATGCCATGTTGACCTCCCTGCTTTTGGCCTTTTACACTATTCCAACAGGGTCCAATGGAAATTTGAGGTAAACAAGGAGTCAGCAGATGATGGGGATCTCGAGTAATATACAAAAGTGTGGAAGTAAGGGTCTGTCTAGTGTACATTAATGTAGACTGATCAATTTTAATTAATGTCCAAATGTTCCTTGTGGCTTTGTGAAAGATTGCCAAGAGGGTTGTAAACATTTTAGAGAAGTAAGGGGCCCATGATATGTGTTGACTGGCAACCCCAGCTTAGCCAGTTCATTTCCACTAGTCTCGTTCCCCAGTTCATGTGACTCGCAAGAACAATGATTGGGAGGATGAAATGTAAAGAGCTAGTTACAAGTTGATGGCTAGGGCAATGTTCCTCTTTGATGTAAAAACAGGATGTCCATGTGTTGTGTGTGCGCTATGGAAAAGGTGTAAAACTATGTGTGACTAATGCACTAGGTTCTAAATGTCAGTGCCTTATCTTAGGTCAGCAAGAGTTCACAGTATAGGATAATACAAAGGTGGGAAGAGGAGCAGATAGTGTGGAGGAAACACGGCAGCTGCAGGAGGACTTAGACATGTTAGAATGGGCAGAGAAATGGAAAAATGAAATATAATGTTGGAAAGTATTTGGTTGTGCACTTTGATAGAAAAATAAATGGGCAAACTATTTTTTAAATGGGCTAAGAGGGACAGAAGCCTAGACCAATGGTTCCCAATCTTTTTTTTCCCACTCACATACCACTTTAAGTAATCCCTATGTCACAGGTGCTCTGTGATTAGTAAAGGATTGCTTAAGGTAGTATGTGGGTAGAAAGAAAAAGATTAAAAACCACTGTTTTAATTGTACCTAATTGACTCATTATGTGCATGGTTTCAGAACTCCAAGGGAAATGGGCCATTGACAATTTTTCTCAAGCAAAATATTTCAGTAACAAGAGCAGTGATTCTAAACCTTCCCTTCCCATTCACATACCACCTTAGGCAATCCCTTACTAATCACAGAGAACCAATGGCAAAGGGAATACTTAAGGTGGCTTGTGAGTGAAAAGAAAAAGTTTGAAAACCACTGGTCTAGGTCAAGAGGGCCCAACTTCAGGATTGAAAGGCATCCTGGGAAATTTGTGGAATTTATTTCCATTGCAGTTGTGGAAGCCAGGTCATTGGGTGTATTTAAGACAGAGATTAATAGGTTTTTGATTAGTCAGGGCATCGTAGTTAATGGGGAGAAGGCTGGATAATGGGGCTGAGTGGGAAAATGGATCATCTGATAATTGAATGGCAGGATAGACTTGATGGGCTGGATAGCCTATTTCTGCTCCTACATCTTATGGTACCGTGATACCCTTTGGATGTTGAATGAAAGAATCGGAAAGCAAATGGTTTCAGAAGATGGTGCCCGTGTCAGTAAAAGGAGACAAAAACAGGAACCAGCTGGACTACGGGCTGAGATCAAGCTAATGAAAAAGAACAGATAAGTCATAAAGAACTGTACGTAAGCAGAAGTCTTGCTGGTTGGCAGACTCAATTTCTCCAGGACCAACTATTCCATAGCAGTACACTCTGTGTTGACGGAGTTCTCGACTTTTGCAAAACTAATAAAGTAGTACTCTTAATAATATTTTGATCCTGAAATGTATTTAGTGGTCCAATCCGGGACGAAACCTTAACAAAAGTGCTGAAGGAACTCAGCAGGTCAGGCAACGTCCTTGGAAAGCACAGGGGAGTCAACATTTTGGGCCCGAGTCCTTCTTCAAGAATGCCAAGATTTGGAAAATGTCTTAATAAGGTGGTGAGGGGGCAAAGGGAGGCTTACAGGAAGATGGAAGAAAGGAGAGGAACTAGGAGATGATGGGTGAAGGGGCAGAAGGCTGGGAAAAGTACTCCTTGATAGGAGAGTGGAAGGGAAGAGGGTGGGGAGCTGGAGGAGGAAGGTGTGGGTGAAGGGCAGGGAAAGAGAAAGAAAGGAGATGGAGGGAAGTGGGAAAATGATAGAACAGAAGAGGGGAGTGGGGTAAGAGCAGAGGGAGGAGAAACTAGAAATTGGAGAAGTTGATATTGATGCTGCCTGGTTTGAGACTGACAAGATGGAATACAAGGTGCTATTCCTACAATTCATGTGTGGCCTGATCTGGCAGTACATGAGCCCATGAACAGACATGTCAGTATGGGAATGGGATGTGGAGCTGAAGTAGCTGGCCACTGGGAGTTCCTTGATATTGCAATGGGCAAAGCAAAAGAACTTAGGTCACTGGACGTGTGAAACAGCAGCACTAAATGCTGCAACACCACATGCGTTCCTTTACAATGTTATATTTTTAATTCTCTGTCTCCAACTTAGTTTTAAAAGTATTGTTCCATTGACCACTTTGACTTAGGCTTCCCCTCTGTTCTATCCACCCTCTTGACCACTTTTCCAACTGTGATGAATAACGTGAGACCTTGAGATCACTTTCTCTCTCCTCCAATGCTGCCCGCTTGTTGTGGCCTTCCAGCATTTCCTGTTTTGTTCTGGATTCCCAGGTTGTTTGCTCCAGGGTGGCGCTAAACGTAAACTTAAGGAACAACATATCATATTCCACCTGGACAGAGATGGGGAGAGTTTGCTGTTTGGTTAAGTTGTTCAATCCCTCTGCTGCCACCAGCTGTTGACCCTAAAAAGCAAAAGTTATATTCTGCTATATTCTCTTAATAAACCTGCCTTTTGTGTTGACAACCTGGATATTTCAGTTGGCAAGAAGATGGTAGATATAATGTGGAAAATGTCACTTTTTAAAAAATTTGATAGAGAAATAGGATGGCTAAGAATTCCTCCGGTAGTACTTAAAGGAGCACAATTGACACTGACCTATCTGGCTGATTCCTTTTGTGGAAAGGTATTAATTCATTCTGGAAAGGTCAGTTTCAAAATTTGTTTTGTGCTCTCTGAATATCAGATGCATGGTTATGCAAGGAAGCTGCTGGCCACATAATTAGAGCCCAGTGGGGGATGGAATGTGAACTTTGACATCACTTGGCACAAAATTCTTCTGAGCACCCAAACTTTGCAAATACAGCAGGCCACTCAGACAGAGTGATTGAACCTTGATTGAAATGCTGAGGGTTGCTTGACGTTAGTTACTGAATCTGCATCCGTCACTGGTATTAGACAGTTCATTAAACCTGTTGATCAATCTTGCAACCATCAAAAATAATGCATTCATTCTGACAATTTGATAAGGTTTTAAACACCCATTCCCTGCTCAAAGAAGAATAGCACCAGGTTCTTGTCTAGTCAACAGTTACAACTATCCTTTCAACCACTGTATTAAGTCTGTCCTATACCATCTGTAGCCCTTCAAGATCTTCCTAAAGTGTGGTGACATAACTGGGAAAACTGTTCCAGAAACTTGCCTTACCACCTTCATGGTCCAATCCCTTTAAAATTGTTTCATTTAACAAGTTTTTTTTTCCTCTGCAGATGACCTAATTACATTCATTCAGTGCTGAATTTTACATGCTAACCACACCTTGGCAAATTACCAAACAAGAGCGCAGGTACAGCACAGTATCAGCCCTTCAGCCCACAATGTTGTGCCAATCTAACCCAACCCTTTCCTCCCTCGCAGCCCATAACTCTCCATTTTCTTGCATCCATGACCCTAAGAGTCTTTTAAATGTCCACCACCATCCCCGTCAATGCCTTCCAGAAATTAAGTTCTGAAATACAGAGACAGTTTCACATGACAAAAACTTACTTAGAAATTCCTTGGGTTTCCACTTGTCCCTCAGGAATATGATTCCTATAATTGAGCTGGCTGATGAGACAAAAATAAACATATTAAAAAGTGTGAAGCTCACCTCCTCTCAACTTGTAAATGTAGCCTCACCCACACAGATCCCTCCATGCTTCCAAGAGACCCTTGCTCCCACAGCACCTTATTACCTCTGGAGGGGTCTCCAACTCTCCTGTCAGAATCATCAAGTTGGCAATTGATTCAACAGTCCTTGGCCTCACTAGCAACAATAATGACTTACAGAGAGGAAGTTCGGAGGCTTGTCACATGGTGTGAGGAGGAGGATAAAGGTCGACCTCTCTCCACTGCACATCAATGGCTCTGTTGTGGAGAGCACAAAATTCCTTGAAGTGTATATAATGGATGGCCTACCCTGGACCCACAACACCTCCTCATTGGAAAGGAAGGTGAAGCAGTGCCTAAACTTCATAGGGAGGTTAAGGCAGGCAAGGCTACTGGGTCCCATCTTGACAACTTAAAGGAGCACAATTGACACTGACCTATCTGGCTGATTCCTTTTGTGGAAAGGTAGCTGCAAAGCATCAGACCAGAAGTTGGTCAGATGATCATCAAAGCAGCTGATCTGCTTGAAAAGGGCTCAAGGAATGATCGAGGATCTCTTCCATCCATCACAGAGGTTCTCTGACCTACTATCATCAGGAAGCAGGTACAGGAGCTTCAAAAATCAGGACTGCCATTCAGCCCTGAGAGTCTGTGCTGAAAACATCATACTGCTAGTCCCACTGACCTACATCCTTCCATAACACTCCAGACCTCTCCCATCCATGTATCTATCCAATTTATTTTTAAAAATTAAGAGTGACCCCACATTTACCATGTCAGATAGCAACTCGTTCCACACTTCCATCAGTCTGAGTGAAAACATTTCCCTTAATGTTCCCCGTAAACCTTTCCCCTTTCACCCTAAAGCCATGTATTTATCTCCCCTAATCTCAGTGGAGCCTACTCACATTTACTCTATCTATTCCCCTCAATTTTGTAAACCTCTATCAAATCTCCCCTCATTCTTCTATGCTCCAAGGAAATAAAGTCCTAACCTGCTTAATCTTTCCCTGTTACTCAACTCCTGAAGACCCAGCAACATCCTGGTAAATCTTCTCTGCACTCTTTCAATCTTACTGATATCCTTCTTGTAGTTTGGCGATCAGAACTGCAAACAATATTCCAGATTTGGCCTCATCGATGTCTTATACAATCTCACCATAACATCTCAACTCCTGTACTCAATATTTTGATATATGAATACTTTGATTTATAAATGAGTAAATTATTCTGAAATATTTATAAATATTTAATTTATATTGTACTTTTATGTGATTATTGAGTGCTGTGCATTGTGTGTGAGCATCGTGGTCTGGAGAAACGCGGATTCGTCTGATTGTACACAATCATCAGATGATAAGGAGATTGGGACTTTATTCATTGGAATGTAGATGGTTGCAAGGGGATTTGATAGAGGTATTTAAACATATGAAGGGAATAGATAGACTAGACGTGAGTAGACTCTTTCCCCTGAGGGCAGGGGAGGTTGGAACAAGAGGGCATAAGTTAAGAGTAAGGGGCCAAAACTTTAGGAGAAATGTTAGAGGATGCTTTTTCAGTCAGAGTGGTGGCTGAATGGAATGATCTTCCAGAACCGATAGTTGTGGCAGGGTCCCTTCTGTCATTTAAGAGAAGGTTGGATGTGTACATGGATGTGAGGGGTTTGGAGGGTTATGGGCAGGGAGCGGGAGGGGGGAGCTAGTGGAGTTGTTCAAGTGAACCGGCGCAGACTCAAAGAGCCGACATGGCCTGTTTCCGTGCTGTAAACGGTTATAAGGTTATAATCAACTTGAACTTTAGAACTGCCAGGAATCCCTTACTGTCTCTCAGACACCTGTCAACGTATTATTCCCTCCAGGGGAAAATAGAAAATTTCATACCAACAATGGAGACAGCACTGAGTGGAGTGATCAGTGATACTGGAGCATAAGCATAGGCAATGAATACACCCAGCTCGCCCAGTAACATCAGCCACAGTCCCAACCACCAGGTTTTGGTCCGAAAGTATGATCGATGGTCTTTGGTGCTTGACAGCTTCACATGACTGTACTTCTGTAATAGCAGATGAATATCATAAAAATGTTGTAGCACAGTATTAGGATACTGGAATCAAGAATAGGAGAACAATGCATACACTTAACCATATAAGCCAGAGGCAAAGCAGGTACACCATAAGAACTGCAAGCCTACCCCAAAACATATTGCAGTCAAAGTCCAAGGGGAGACACCTGTCAGATGGTTCTTTATACTTCCATCACATTAATGTTGCAAGCTATTGGGTAAAGATGCTCTAATATCTCTTTGCTCACAATATCAATTAAAAGAATATAGGTTTGCCTAAAATATTAAAATATGAAGTGGAATTTCTGCAGGTGGCTGCAAATGGATGGTGATATCAGGCGGGAATGCATGTGATCTTGTACTGGCCAAGGTGGTAACGCCATATCAGGCAATGTTACATGGAAAAAGGTCCTCACAGCTACCCAGAGTACAGCCTCCCTGAAGCTCCAGTAAACTAGCACAGAGTTGTATTATCATTGCATGCAGCCATCTTCAGCGCAAACTCCGGGAGATCCAAAATGAGTGGTGGACTAGCCTCGCCAAGCGAACCCAGCTCAGCGCGGACATTGGCGACTTCAGGGGTTTCTACGAGGCTCTAAAGGCTGTGTACGGCCCCTCACCCCAAGTCCAAAGCCCGCTGCGCAGCTCAGACGGCAAAGTCTTCCTCAGCGACAAGAT
The DNA here is from genome assembly GCF_036971445.1 of Narcine bancroftii. Taxonomy (NCBI): domain Eukaryota; kingdom Metazoa; phylum Chordata; class Chondrichthyes; order Torpediniformes; family Narcinidae; genus Narcine; species Narcine bancroftii. The sequence continues at coordinate 174,619,575 of NC_091476.1, forward strand.
CTCCATCCTCAACCGATGGTCAGAACACTTCCAATCTCTTTTCAGTGCCAACCGCTCAGTCCAAGATTCCGCCCTGCTCCAGCTCCCTCAACAGCCCCTAAGGCTAGAGCTGGATGAGGTCCTCATCTGGGAAGAGACATACAAGGCAATTGAACAACTGAAAAGTGGCAAAGCAGCAGGTATGGATGGAATCCCCCCAGAGGTCTGGAAGGCTGGCGGCAAAACTCTGCATGCCAAACTGCATGAGTTTTTCAAGCTTTGGTGGGACCAAGGAAAACTGCCTCAGGACCTTCGTGATGCCACCATCATCACTCTGTACAAAAACAAAGGCGAGAAATCAGACTGCTCAAACTACAGGGGAATCACGCTGCTCTCCATTGCAGGCAAAATCTTCGCTAGGATTCTACTAAATAGAATAATACCTAGTGTCGCCGAGAATGTTCTCCCAGAATCTCAGTGCGGCTTTCGCGCAAACAGAGGAACTACTGACATGGTCTTTGCCCTCAGACAGCTCCAAGAAAAGTGCAGAGAACAAAACAAAGGACTCTACATCACCTTTGTTGGCCTCACCAAAGCCTTCGACACCATGAGCAGGAAAGGGCTTTGGCAAATACTAGAGCGCATCGGATGCCCCCCAAAGTTCCTCAACATGGTTATCCAACTGCACGAAAACCAACAAGGTCGGGTCAGATACAGCAATGAGCTCTCTGAACCCTTCTCCATTAACAATGGCGTGAAGCAAGGCTGCGTTCTCACACCAACCCTCTTTTCAATCTTCTTCAGCATGATGCTGAACCAAGCCATGAAAGACCTCAACAATGAAGACGCTGTTTACATCCAGTACCGCACGGATGGCAGTCTCTTCAATCTGAGGCGCCTACAAGCTCACACCAAGACACAAGAACAACTTGTCCATGAACTACTCTTTGCAGACGATGCCGCTTTAGTTGCCCATTCAGAGCCAGCTCTTCAGCGCTTGACGTCCTGTTTTGCGGAAACTGCCAAAATGTTTGGCCTGGAAGTCAGCCTGAAAAAAACTGAGGTCCTCCATCAGCCAGCTCCCCACCATGACTACCAGCCCCCCCACATCTCCATCGGGCACACAAAACTCAAAACGGTCAACCAGTTACCTATCTCGGCTGCACCATTTCATCAGATGCAAGGATCGACAACGAGATAGACAACAGACTCGCCAAGGCAAATAGCGCCTTTGGAAGACTACACAAAAGAGTCTGGAAAAACAACCAACAGAAAAACCTCACAAAGCGTATACAGAGCCGTTGTCATACCCACACTCCTGTTCGGCTCCGAATCATGGGTCCTCTACCGGCATCACCTACGGCTCCTAGAACGCTTCCACCAGCGTTGTCTCCGCTCCATCCTCAACATTCATTGGAGCGACTTCATCCCTAACATCGAAGTACTCGAGATGGCAGAGGCCGACAGCATCGAATCCACGCTGCTGAAGATCCAACTGCGCTGGGTAGGTCACGTCTCCAGAATGGAGGACCATCGCCTTCCCAAGATCGTGTTATATGGCGAGTTCTCCACTGGCCACCGTGACAGAGGTGCACCAAAGAAGAGGTACAAGGACTGCCTAAAGAAATCTCTTGGTGCCTGCCACATTGACCACCGCCAGTGGGCTGATATCGCCTCAAACCGTGCATCTTGGCGCCTCACAGTTCGGCGGGCAGCAACCTCCTTTGAAGAAGACCGCAGAGCCCACCTCACTGACAAAAGACAAAGGAGGAAAAAATACCCAACACCCAACCCCAACCAACCAATTTTCCCCTGCAACCGTGTCTGCCTGTCCCGCATCGGACTTGTCAGCCACAAACGAGCCTGCAGCTGACGTGGACATTTTACCCCCTCCATAAATCTTCGTCTGCGAAGCCAAGCCAAAGAGAGAGAGGTCTTAACACACAGCCACCTTTGAACATACTCTAGTAATAGAGTGTGGAAACAGGTCCTTTGGCCCAACTTGTCCATGCCAACCAAAATGTTCCACCTACCTATATTCGGTCCATAGTCCCCTCAACTTATCCTATCCATGCATTTACTTTAGAACATTATGGAGACACAAAAGACTGAAGATGCAGGAATCTGGAGCAAAAAAACAAGATGCTGAAGGAACTCAGCTTGCTTTCCCTCCACAGACGACGTCTGGCCCATTCAGTTCCTCCACAGACGATGTCTGGCCCATTCAGTTCCTCCACAGACGATGTCTGGCCCATTCAGTTCCTCCAACAGATACCTTTTTGCTATCTCTCCTTTTCCTTCTCTCGGCTGAGAAATATTATTTCACACTTCTCTGCATTTAACCTCATCTTTCCACATCTCACCCTGCATGGCTAACCTTTTGAACATCAGGGCCTCTTCAGTAAAAGGCAAGTCACAGTAGTAAAGGAAGAATCATGATTTTATTGAAAGGCAGAGGAGGTACATGTGACTGAACAGTCTATTCCAGCTTCAAATTTTTTTAATGTGCATGAGGAATCTTTGAGATCAATAGGCAGTCTCAAAGGGTCAGAGAGTTCACTGCAGATATACTGATGACTGGTGTCAAGATCTTAGATCACGGTACGAAATCAGTGTCCTGGTGTTCAGTGCCAGAAGCTCAGGGTGTAGGCGATTAGGGTTAGGGTGCAGCAATGGAGAACTGTAACTTCACTGATGTGCTGGGATCATGGCAGCTGCAGTACCATGTGAGGTTATAGAAAAGGAGATACTGAACACAATCTGCTGAAGGAACTCAGCAGGTCGAGCAGCATGTGTGGGAGAGAAAGAATGGTCAACGTCTCGAGTTGGAGCCCTTCATCAATGATGGATTCAATCCCGAAACAGCGACCATTCTTTTTCCTCACAGATGAGCCCCTCCAGCAGATTGTATTTAGCTTCAGATTCCAGCATCTGCACTCTTCTGTGTCTATAGAAAAGGAGAAAATATTGTTTTAATGGGGAAAGGTTACAAAATACTGCTTTACTATTCATAAGACTTTGTCATATAACTATCTCCGTGGCAAGGGTTAATTCAGTTTTGTTATGATCACAATACTCCGTGATTCCATACATTTGCAGTCTGTTGTAATGTTACACACTTGCTCATGTTAACATTCTCAGCATAAAAATGCTTAAACAGGATGTAACGTGTTATATGTTTCGTTGCATGTGCTGTGTGAACACTTTGCTTGGTTGAGTTAATTGCAAAGATTAACCCATACAAGAGTTTAGCAAAATTAATTATGGTAGCAACCACAAACATTATTCCCCTCAACATCGTTGAGTCTGGCCTTTATGCCTTTCTTAGGAGAAGAACCTCACTTCAGCCCAACTTGGATCCCTTCCTGCCCCAGTCAGCAGCTCACCTGCATGTTCAAAGAGATGCTGATGAGAAGGTTTCCAAAGATGGCAAGTAGTGTGCCAATAAGATTCTCCTATTAATAAAAACAAAATTTTAGATAGCAAGTAATCAAGAAAACTAGTGCCAACACAAAGCATGGTACTTTGGAGATTAAATACTCATTGCATTCATCACACCACATGCCCCACCATTTCTAATCGCACACACCACCCCCAAACACACAAAGAATAAATGGGAAAATATCAAAAGTATGTAGAGAATTGCAATGATAATGGGCAATTTAATTTGATCAGATTGATCAAACTGGCAGGAGAACCATGGAAAAGGAATTTCAAACTGGAAATCTTCAAGATTGAGTAGAGTAAAA